>NW_006921653.1:9194025-9195674 GCF_000298275.1 Orycteropus afer afer
GAATAATCTATGTGTCATTGGAATTCCAGAACAGGACGAGGAAAATAAAACCACTGAGAAAATAGTCCAAGATTTGTTGGAAGAGAATTTCCCCAATATGATGAAAGATGAGAATATATCCATTCAAGAAGTCCAACAAACTCCAAATAGGGTAGATCCCAAGAGAAAATCACCAAGACATATCATGATCAAACTCATCAAAACCAAAGAAAAGAAAAAGACAAAGACAGAATTCTGAAAGCAGCTTGGGAAAAACAAAGGACAACCAGTAAGAATAAGCTCTGATGTCTCAGTAGAAACCATGCAAGTGAGAAGGCAATGGGATGGTATATATAAAACTCTGAAAGAGAAAAATTTTGAAACAAGAATTATATACCCAGCAAAATTGTCCCTCTATATATGATGGTGAAATTAGGAGATTTCCAGATAAGCAGAAACTAAGGGGATTAGGCCAACCTTACAAGAGATACTAAAGGGAGTCCTTTGAACAAAGAACCAATAATAGCAAACAACAAGTGACCATTAATACACAAGGTGACATAACACAGAAACCACAGCTATAGACATTTCCAAAGTGAAATAAGCTTACAAGATTGCAAACAGGAAACCAGAGATATCAATTAACAAATGAGGAAAACTACAAACCAAAAAGAGGAAATATGCTGTGTAGTTACAGAACTTCTAAATGGTGAGGAAGTCAAGAGAGTAGCAAGATAGAATAGACTGTTTCTAAACTCAGGAAAAATTACAAATCACAGGGTAACCTCAAAGAAAAATGATAAACTTTCAGATCACAATAAAAAAGAGGACAAGCACAAATATATAGCAAATACTAAAACAACAGCAATGAAGGAAAGATAACACCATTCATAAACATAATGAGCTCAGCACAGAAAATAATATGGAACAAAGAAACCAGGGACACCATGAAAAAACACATAACAAAATGAAAGCTACCAATTCATACTTGTGAATCATTACACTGAATGTTAATGGATTAAATGCACCACTCAAGAGACTGAGAGTTGCAGATTGGATAAGAAAACAAAACCCATCTATATGTTGTTTACAAGAGACACACCTTAGGGGCAAAGACAAAAGTAGACTAAAAATCGAAGGTTAGAAAAAGATATATCAAGCAAATGGCAACTGTAAGAGAGCAAAAGTGGCAATATTAATTTCTGATTAAATTGACTTTAAGACAAAAACCATCATATGATACAAGGAAGGATATTATATAATGATTAAAGGATCAATTTAACAAGGATATAACCATAATAAATATCTATAGACCCAGTGAAAGAGCCCCAAAATACAGAAATCAGACTTCAAATGAGTTAAAAAGGCAAATAGATGACTCTACAGTTATAGTGAGAAAATTTAATACACCACTTTCAATGAAAGATAAAACAACTGGAAAAAAACTCAACAAAGATGCAGAATAGCTAAACAATACAATCCACCAACTGGGCCTTGTAGACATCTACGTAACACTTCACCCAACAACACAATATACATTCTTTTACAGTGCACCTGTTACATTTTCAATGATAGACCATATATTAGGCCATAAAGCAAGCCTTAATAAATTTAAAAACATTGAAATACTGCAAAGCATCTTCTCAGATCATAATGCTATCAAATTAGAA
>NW_006921653.1:9200184-9204401 GCF_000298275.1 Orycteropus afer afer
GAAGGAAGATGGGGCAATCTACTTCCGTAGTGATACTGCCTGGGAAACCCAAGGAGGGGTCACTATGAGTCGGGTCTGACTCGACAGCACGTAACAACAACAACAGTCATGAAACTTAAGTATATGTGAACTGTTGTATGGAAAGTGAATTTGCTCTGTAAACTTTCACCCAAGTCACAATGATAATAATTAAAAAAGGTTAGATGTTCTCAGGTTTACTGTTCATTTTCAATGTTAAACTACATCTCTTGAAACAGCATACAACAGCTACTGTCTGTAGCAGTTGCTATAGGTTCTCCACCCATATCACCTCCACCCTCACCTTTCCTACTCATACTGATTTTTTTTTTTTACTTTTGTTTTGGTGAAAACATACACAATAAGACATTCACCCACATTTATAGCTCATGGACATTGATGACATTTTTATGTTGTGCCACCATTATTGCTCTTTTTCCAAAATATTCCACCACCATTAGCATAAACTCAATGGCCCACAAACAAAAGCTTCTCCACCCCCCACCTTCCTACCCACTAATAATCTTTGGTTTCTACATATAACATATTTTTTTTTCACCCTATCTAGTTATTTTTCCATCCCTGGTAACCAACAAAGAAAGGTTCCTTCCATGTATAAACCTTTCCTTGACTTTTCACAATAGTGGACTAATGCAATATTTTTCCTTCTATGATTGGTTTATTTCACTCAGCATAATGTCCTCCAAGTTCATCCATGTTATGTGGTGTTTTGCAGATTCTACTTTATTCTTTAGTGTTGCATAGTATTCCACTCTATGCGTGAAACACATTTTGGTTATCCATTCCTTGACTGATGGCCACTTAGTTGTTTCCATCTCTTTACTATTGTAAATAATGCTGTGATGAATATGAGTGTGTATATATCTATTCATTTCCTGGCTCTCACTTCTTTAGGATATACACCTAGGAATGGAATTGGTGGATCAAATGGTATTTCTATTTCCAACTTTTTAAGGAATTGCCATACCTATTTCCACATTGGTTATATCATTTTACAGTCCCATCAGCAGTGTATGAGAGTCCTAATCTCTCCACGTCCTCACCAGCATTTGTTATATTCTGTCTTATTGAACTTTGCTATTAATGCTAGGGTGAGATGGTATCTAGTAGTTGTTTTGATCTGCATTTCTCTAATGGCTAATGATCATGAACATTTCTTCATGTGTTTGCTGGCTGCCTGAATATCTTCTTTGGTGAAGTGTCTGTTCATATTTTCTGCCCATTTTTTAACTGGATTATTTCTTTTTGATGTTGAGGTGTTATGCTGTTGTTGTTGTTGTTTGCCATCAAGTCGGCCCTGACTCATAGAGACCCCTCCTTGGGTTTCCGAGGCATTATCACTACGGAAGTAGATTGCCCAGATTTCCTTCTGAGGGTGTTGATTGTAGAAACAACTAATATGAAATCCTTGACAATTTCAATCTTTTTTTCCATCCACTGTGAAGCTGTTTATTGGACCAGTTATGAGAATTTTTGTTTTCTTTATATTGATGTGTAATCCATACTGCAGACTGTAGTCTTTAATCTTCATCAGTAGGTACTTCAAGTCATCCTCACTTTCAGCAAGCAAAGTTGTGCCATCTGCATATCACAGGTTGTTGATGAGTTTTCCTCCAATCCTAATGCCCCATTCTTCTTCATATACTCCAGCTTCTCTGATTATTGGCTCAGCATACAAGTTGTATAAGTGTGGTGAAAGGATACATTCTTGACAAACTCCCTTCTTGAATTTAAACCATACAGTATCCCCTTGTCTGGTCAAACAACAGTCTCCTGATCTATGTACAAGTTCCTCATGAGTACAATCAAGTGTTTGGAATTCCCATTCTTCTCAATGTTATCCACAATTTGTTATGATCCACACAATCAAATCCTTTTCCATAGTCAATAAAACATAAGTAAACATCTTTCTGGTATTTTTTGCTTTCAGCAATAAAAAATTTTCAAAAAAGTTTAAAAGAAAGATAATGTGAAGAGAGAGAAGGAAAAAATCCACAATATTTGGAGAGGAGGAATGAATGAAAAGAGCAAGAGGAGAAGAATGGTAAAGAAAACAATGGGAAAACTGCAAAGGGAAAAACAAGGGATGAGAAGAACCAAAAGAAGAAAAAGGGAACCAAGAAAAGGGAAGAGACAATAAATAAATAAACAAGAAGAACCAGGGACTGGAAAGAGAGAAAAAGAAGGGAAGAAAAGAGGGAGATAAAGAGAATAATTTAAAAACAAACAAACAAAAAATTGTGGGGGGCAAGACAAGACACCCAGGCTCTGCCAAGGCACAATCCAGGATGGAACCCCCACAGTCAAGATGATGGGTAGTTATGGGGGATGGCCAGAACCCTGTTCACCAAGAGGGTGTGGGGCTTAAGAGTAACAAGGGAAATATCACACCCTTCCAGTCATCAGCTTCTAGTACAGTTGCCTGTGATGTCCTCGGCAGGTGGAGCCCACTCCTAGGTCACTGTGCAAGTAGGAATGCCACCTGTACACTTTTAAAACAGCTTCTCTTGCAACTTACAAACATCCAAAATGGCTGTGCCCTCAGGACAGCTGCCAGCACTCCACAGGTCCACCTGTCTACTTCCTTGCTGCTCTCCCTTCTGATCATCAGGCACAGTGCAGTCCCTACCCATGCTGTCCTTGGTGAACAGAGCCAATTCTTAGGTTGGTATCAGGACATATTCAAAATGGGTGTACCCTCAGGACAGCTGACAGTTCACTGCTCCATCTGTTGCCTTACTGTTTCATTGAGGTTCTTCTACTACTTGGTATTTAATCCACTTCTTTACCCTTCCCTTCAAAGCTCAGGGTTCCAGGTTTCTCATTCCTTCTGGTTTCTCATTGCTTTGTTGTAGAAGGTCTGTGTAGCTTGTCTGCCTATTCCGCCATCTTGCCAGAACACACTGATTCCTTCTTATTGCAAGCACCTACAACACTCTTCTTGGGGCTTTACCTGGTGGCAGGGTATTCACAGCCATGTATAAGGTAGGTGGAGATAATGATGGGTTAACTACCCCTGGAGAGGCAGCCCTTAGTAATTATGTTTGAAAATTCATCAGTACATAGCCTAACTTCCTCACCATTCAGTTGGACAACTCTGAGACATGTTCTGGTCTGTCTCCTAAAGTTCTCAGGGACCTACAGCAGTAACATGCTCATTAATCCATTCTGCATTGCCTTCCTTCTCTTCCTTGTTGTACTCCCCTCACATATGTGTTCTGGAATTAATGCATTGATCTTTTGGTGCTTATGTCTCTTAGTGGTGGAACAATAATGAAAAAACTGTACTGGCACTGAAGTCAAATAGATCCCTGCCACCTTCACCAGCTGTGTGGATTGGGACATGTAAGTAATCTCTTTGAGGCTCATCTGCCTCACCTGTTAAAATGGAAGTAGCAATTATGATTTCATTACACTTGTTTTGAAGATTAAATAAGACAATGTATGTAAAGAAGTACTGACACTGGGCTACACCACAGAGATACAAGGGTCATTGGTTCCTTTCCATTTAATTTTTATATTTGTGTTCTAATCTGGAGTCCCTGGGTGGTGTAAACAGTTAACAGGCTCAACTATTAAGGAAAAAGTCAAAGTTTAGAGTCCTCTCAGAGAAGCCTTGGAAAAAATACCTGATGATCTACTTATGAGAAACCAACCATTGAAAACCCTATGGAGCACAGTTCTACTCTGACACACATGAGTCAGAATCAATCCAACAGCAATTATTAAAAAAAATAATAATAATAATTTAAATGAAGTGAAAAATTAAAATGTAGAGTGCTGGGTTTCAGTATCAGATCACAATGGCCAGTTTTCTTTCATGGGTATTAAAAATACTTGCTTTCTGAATAAAAATATTAGGAAGATGTAGGGTCTAGGACTCAGTGGTGGTTGCTAACAGACAGCTTTAGCTTCATCACATATTGTGTTCTCACAACATCTTCAGCCTGATTAGCTTTTGCCCATAAGATTCCTATCTTACTGGTTTTGTCTGTGAAATTTTGCAGTGTGAAAATTAACCAAATATGTATGTATGTGTATACACACACACACACACACACACACACACATATATATACATACACATATATAAACTCACTGCCATTGAGTTGTAACTGGCTCATAGTGACCCCTCCTTGGGTTTCCGAGGCAGTATCACTACAGAAGTAGATTGCCTA
>NW_006921653.1:9204501-9210040 GCF_000298275.1 Orycteropus afer afer
TTTGGTAATCTTTTATATATAGTTTTTCTTTTTTATTGACCATAAACTAGATTTCTTCTATTAGGTCACATGGGCGTCCTATCATTTCTCTGAAAATTGAACCCTGATTCTGATCTTTTGTTTTCTTACATACATTTTAATTCACAATTTGGGATTCAGCAGACAATTCATTTTTGAAACTTTGGCATTCATTTCCAATGCTCCACTTGCAGTAGAAGGAATAAGCAAAGGTAAAGGGTACATAGCAGTATCACTGTAAAGCAAAACGAGAAACACATCCTTGCCAAGGGCTATAGATTAGGGCTGGGCCCCGTGCAAAGTAACGGCACAGTCAAACCTTTCTTATGAAGAGATCTGTCTGGCACTCCTCAACCAGTGTTACTGATCACAGCGGGATAAAAACACACACCCAGGGCAAATCTGTAAACACCAGCTTAATCTGCATGGGAAGAATCACTGACAGAAAAAACCTCCAGGACACATTCCAGCAGTGACAGTCACCTCACTGTCTTAAAATGTTGTTGAGTTTACTTCAGAACTGTTAGAAATGTCAGAAGGTATATGGGGGTGAGGAATTGAAAGAGTATTTTCTCAGAATTTTATTTCTTTAAAGGTAAAATAGGTCAGTATTTTACACTGGTATCAAAATGAAAATAGTTTTATTATCCCAAGAGCTATAGTGTCATCAAAATTATTACATACCAGCATCATGTTTACGTATTATTACATCTTCATCAATCTGATTACCATGCATTTAACACTATTCTTCTAATGGAATAGGTCAACGTTGATCATCCCAATATTTTAGTGGTTTTTTTTTTCCTAAAAAAACCCCGCAAATTTATTTACATGGTTTGACCTCAATTTGGTCGATATGCATAGAGAAGACCTTGGAGGTATACATTATAGGGTAGTTGTGAGGAATGAATTACTTAGCATCTGTAAAATACTTAGAATACTTATTATTATTGTTATTATTCAATTATGATTTGGATAAAAGCTTACAGCGGAAATTCATTTTCCATACTGCAGTTCATACACATTTTGTTTCATTGACTGCAATCTCCATAACATAACAGCTCTCTTCCCACTTCCTCCCCATGGTTACCTTTTCCCTGTGCTTTTTCCTATACATTCCTGTCCTCTGAGCCATCTCCCTGTGTAAATATTGCCCTTCTGATCTCCTGTAATTGGTTGTTTTATGGAGTGTACCTACCTGGTGTAAATATTCACCTTATATGCCTGTCTACTGTTTGGCTAGAAGCCATAGGAATGAGTTCAATTCTAAGCCTGAAGGGTGACTGGGGGCTATAGCCTTGGGTTAACTTAATTTCTAATTAACAAGCATCAGTCCTAAAAACATAAAATGACTTGGCATAATATTTGGGGAGAAATATAAACAGACTTATAGATATCTGGAAAAGAACTCTAAGATATTTGTAAAAAATAAACTAATATATTTTTTTAATAAAGTAACGAAAGTACACAAGAGACTGTTTTTTCTACATACTGAAAAATTTTAATGAGCGACAAATACCTGACCACACACACACATAAAACTAAAGAGGATTCTGACTGTTGAAGTCATGCTTTGATTATTGTAACTGTATAAAATGAGAATTCTTAACATTTAGAGGTGAGGGTGAAGTAGTCATGAACATCTTTGAGAATCTGAAGAATGGTATGGATGTTTTCTCCCAGAAAAAAAAAAAAAACAATCATACACAGAAAATTTGGTATAGAGTTTCAGGAGATTCACCAACCTCTGAAATCTTACTATCCTGGGTTAAGATCTCCTAGTGCACGCATTCAAGTGAATGATCTCTTCTGCATACAGTCAAAATACTATGGAGGGATGGGCAAGTCTCACAGTCAGTCTGATCTGTCATCACAGCTGGAAAATGTGAACTTTAATTTTCCTCTTAATGCTCAGGCTGAGTTCACCTGAGAATTGCTTAACTTTTGGCTTTACTTTCCTTTAATTCAACATCCTGACTAATTCTTGGGTAAATATATGTTTGACTACATGCATTTGGAGAGAAACATATTGAAAATATTAAGTGTTTTAAAAAATAATCTACATGAGTTACTTCCATATATGTTCATTTGAATAAGGTGAAGCATCAAGAAAACTAGTTACCAGAAGCCTTATTTATCCAAGATGAATACCTAGAGATATTCCTTAGTATTAGTGTCAGCATTTGCAAGAAAAAATTATCCCATTAAAATGGCCCTCATGAATAATTCAGAGAGCTCAATTTAATGGAGGAAAGGGGAGACAGAAACAGGTTATCAAATTTGTTGGAAGCCCATGTTGCTGCACAGCATTTTTTTTTTTTTTTTTTTTTACACGCAGTCATAATGTAGTTGGTCTTTGTTCTGTGCCTGCATTAAGAAGTAGATCTCGAAATTTAATTTTTGCTTACCTTTAGTTCTCTGCTTTGGGATATTCTTTTTTTAAAAAAAAACAAAATAATATGTTATTGTGTTTTAGGAAAAAGTTTACACAGAAAATTAGGTTCCCCTTTAGCAATTTTTATATAAATTTTTCCATGTCACTGGTTACAATTCTTACAATGTGTCAGCATTCTCATTAGTTCCATTCTGTTTGTTCTGTTTCCATTGGTCTAGTTCTCCTTCCCTTCCTTGTTTATTCATATTTGCTTTTGAGTAAATGTTGACCATTTTGTTTCATATAGTTAACTGTTTAAGGGAGCACATCACTCATGGGTGATATTATTCACTTTATAAGCCAATCTATTATTAGACTGAAAGTGACCTGCAGAAATAGCTTCAACTCCAAGGTCAAAGGGTATCTTAGCATGATAGTCTCAGGGGTTTCTTTAGTCTTCATCACTCCAGTTGGACTGGCCTTTTTCAAGAATTTGAGCTTTGTCTCCCATTCCGTCAGAGACTTTCTATCGTGTTCCTGATCAGAATGATCAGTAGCAGTAGTCAGGCACCATCTAGTTTTTCTGGTCTCAGGTTAGAAGAGGTGATGGTTTCTTCTTTGGGCCTTCAATTTCCTTCATTCTCTGTTGCTCCTTGTTAGTAGACACCAATAGTTGTGTCCTAGAGGGCCACTTGCAAGCTTTTAAGATCCCAGACTCTACTCATCAAAGTAGCATGTAGAATATTATCTTTGTGAACTATGTTATTCCAATTGACTAAATTGTCCCCCAAGACTATGGTCCTTTTGGCCCAGTAAATCAATCCCACAGTTGTTTGTATATATCTAGGAAACCTCTGTAAATTTCCCTCTTAGGCATTTTTTTATATAAGTGGAAATATATACAGCGCACACTAATGTGTATAAGCATACACCTACAGATGCACTTATACATATATGCAAATGCATTTACTTGCTTATGCCTTCCTATACACATATACCTACCCCTATAACCACATACTTATTTTTTGATAGCTTTTACTGTTGTTGACAAATTATATATATTATATAACTTCCTGAAATTTTTCCTTTTTCTGATGTGCTTTTTAATGTTTTTATTTATCTTAGGTTGTGTTGACTTCCTTAATATTTGGGATTGCCTTTCCCATCATCAAAAGTACCAAGTGTCTGCTATCTAGAAAGTGATTCCCCTTCTCTCTCTTTCCCATCCCTGGTAACTATCAAAGAACTTTGCTTTCTGTGTGTATAACTATTCTTGACTTTTTATAATAGTGAAACCATACAATATTTGTCTTTTTCTGTCTGACTTATTTCATTCAGCATAATGTCCTCCAGATTCATCCATGTTATAAGATGTTTCAGTCACCTCATTATTCTTAATAATAGTGTAATATTCATAGTACATATATACCATATATTTTTTTCATCCATTCATCTGTTGATAACACTTAGGCTGTCTCCATCTGTTTGCTATTGTGAATAATGCTGCAGTGAAAATAGGTATGCATATGTCTGTTTGATTCACTGCTATTATGTCTCTAGGATACATATTTAGGAGATTGCTTGATCATAAGGTATTTCTATCTAGTTTTTTAGGGAAGTGCCATATTGATTTCATAATGGTTGCACCATTTTACAATGCCACCAGCAATGTATAAGAGTTCTAATCCCCTACAACTTCACCAGCATTTGCTGTTTCATGTTTTTTTGATCATTGCCATTTTTGCAGGGCTGATATGATATCTCATTGTAGTTTTGATCTACATCTCTCTACTGCCTAATGATCACAAGCATCTTTTCATTTATTGGCCACCAGAAAGTTCTCTTTTGTTTTCTGTATATTTCTGAGATTAGACCCTTATCATATAAGTCATTGTGATTTTTTTTTTTTTTTTTTTTACCAGTCTGTTTACTCTTTTGGTAAAGTCTTTGGATGAGCATAAGTTGAATTTTCAGGAAGTTTCAGTTATCTAATTTATTTTCTGTCATTTGTGAATTTTTAGTTTTGTTTGATAGGCTATTTATGCCAAAAATTAGGTCTCCTAGTTTTGATCCTATGTTATCCAGGAATATCGTAGTTTTAGCTTTAACATTTAAGTTTTTAATCCATTTGGAGTTAGTTTTTTATGCATAGTTTGAGGGAAGAATCTTGTTTCATTTTTCTGCATATGGATATCCAATTTTGCCTGCACCATTTGTTAAAGAGACTGTCTCTTCCCCATTGAATAGACTAACACTTTGTTGAAGAACAGCTAGCTACCCATAGATGGATGGATTTATTTCTGGGTTCTCAATTCTATTCCATTCACTATGTGTGTGTCAGGCTGTTTTGATTACCTGGCTGTATGGTTAAGTTTTGAGATCTGGGAATGTGAGGCTTCTTCTGGGAGTCTGAGGCTTCTTTCTTTGTTCTTCTTCAATATTTCTTTAGCTATTTGGGCCTCCTTCCTTCTAATATAAATGGGAGTTAGTTTTTCCATTTCATTAAAGAATGTTGTTGGGATTTGGATCAGGATTGCATTATGTCCATTGTTCTCTTTTGGAAGCATTGACATTTTCACACTGTTAAGTCTTGCAATCCATGAGCATGGAATGTTTTTCCATTTATGTAAATTTCTCTTAGTTTCTTGCAGCACGTTTTATGGTTTTTCTTGTAAGACTATACACCCCTGACTAGGTTTACTCCTAGGTATTTTGTCATTGTGTGGGCTATTGTAAAGGGTGTTGATTTCTTGATTTGCTTTCTGGAGTCTTCCTTTTTAGTCGAAAGGAATCCAATTAATTGTTTTGTGTTGACCTTCTAACCTGCCACTTCTATTAGATCCAGTAACTTTCTTGTGGAGTCTCCGGAATTTTTTATGTATAGCATTATGTGATCAGTGAGTAAGGATAAATTTACTTCTTCTTTAAATTTGGATGTCCTTTATTTATTTCCTTTTCTTGCCTTGTTGCTGTAGCTAGTTGTTGTTGTTGTTGTTAAGTGCGGTCGAGTCGTTTCCGACTCATAGCGACCCCATGCACAGCAGAACGAAACACTGCCCGATCCCGCGTCAGCCTCACAATCCCTGCTATACTTGAGCCCATCATCGCAGCGACCATATCAATCCATCTCCTTGAAGGCCTCCCCCT
>NW_006921653.1:9212465-9213038 GCF_000298275.1 Orycteropus afer afer
TGGTTGGGGCATAAATTTGAATAACAGTCATATTAACGGGTCTTCCTTGGAGGCATATGGATATTATCCTATCACTGACAGCATTGTACTTCAGGCTAGTACTCCTGATAAAATATTGAATAAGAGTGGTAACTAAGAGCACCTTTGTCTCATTCCTATTCTCCAGGGAAATGCTGTCAATCTCTTTTCATTTAGGATAAAGTTGGGCAGTGAGGTTTTTTCAGTTTTATTGATTTTGCATATATGGCCTTAATTATGAAGAGCAATTTCCCTTCTATTCCTACATTCCTACTTTGCTGAGAGTTTTTAACAGGAAAAGGTGTTGGAATTTATCAAATGTCTTTTCTGCATCAATCAAGACAATCACATGATTGTTTTCCTTTGTTTTAGTTATATGGTGAATTACATTCATTGATTTTCTAATGTTGAATCATCCTTGTATCGCTGGTATGAATCTTATTTGATTACAGTGTACAATTTTTTTAATGTGTTGTTGAATTCTGTTGACTAGAATTTTGGGGTCTATATTCATGAGGGATATTGGTCTGTGATTTTTTTTTTAATAGTGTCATT
>NW_006921653.1:9214347-9216032 GCF_000298275.1 Orycteropus afer afer
ATGGGATATTCTGGAGAATGATTCATGTGCACTGGAGAAGAATGAACTATGTTGCTGTTGGGTGGAGTGTTTGGTATGTGTCTATGAAAGTGAGTTGGTTGAGTATGTTATTTAGATCTTCTATATCTTTGTTGTGGTTCCATCTAGTTGTTCTGTCCATTATCAAAACTAGTGTGTTAGTCTCCTGGTATTGTTGTATTTATCTTTTCAATTCTGTATGTTTGTTTTATATGTTTTACAGTTGTGCCACTGGTCGTATAAATATTTATTATGGTTATATCTTCTTGGTGGATTGACACTTTAATCATTTTTTAAATCCTTGTTTGCCTCTTATGATGAATTTGAATGTAAAGTCTACTTTATTAAAGAGATTATTGATATTGTCACTCCTACTTTTTTGGTTACTGCATGTTGATATATGTTTCTCCATCTTTTGTTTTTTAATTTTTATGCCTTTGTTTCCAAGGTGTTTCTCTTTTAGGAAACATATTGATGGGCCATGCTTTTTAATCTGTTCTGCCATTCTCTGCCCCTTCACTGGAACAGTTAAACCTTTTCCATTCAGTATCCATATGTATCAATAATCCCAATCCAGTGGGATTATCGATACATATGCATTCACTTCTGCCATTTTGCTAATTTTTTTTTTTATACTGTCAGTGGTTTCTTTGTTCCTCTTCATTTTCTGCACTGAGTTCTTTTGTTTATTGATTTTTTTTTCATATGCTTCATTTTGTTGATTTTGTGTTTACTGACATTTATTTTGTATTCTTCATTTTGGTGAGTACATTCATTAATTATCTTTGTGATTATTCTAAAATTTACTTTTATCTTGTTGTTGTTGTTAGGTGCCGTCGAGTTGTTTCCGACTCATAGCAACCCCATGCACAGCAGAACGAAACACTGCCCAATCCCACGCCAGCTCCATGATCCCTGCTATACTTGAGCCCATCATCACAGCCACCATTTCAATCCACCTCGTTGAAGGCCTTCCCCTCTTTCGTCGACCCTCCACCCTACCAAGCATGACATCCTTCTCCAAGGAATAATCCCTTCTGACAACATGACCAAAACAGGTGAGACGAAGTCTGGCCATTCTTGTTTCCAAGGAGCATTTCAGGTGCACTTCCTCAAGGACAGATCTGTTAGTTCTTTTAACAGTCCATGGTACTTTCAGCATTCTTCACCAGCACCACAACTCAAATGCAACAACTCTTCTTCAGTCTTCCTTATTCATTGTCCAGCTCTCACATGCATACGAGGCAATTGGAAATATCATGGCTTCTGTCTGGCACATCTTAGTCCTCAAGGAGACATCCTTGCTCCTCAGCACTTGAAAGAGTTCCTTCTCGGTTGACTTTCCCCATGCTACATGTCGTCTAATGTCCTGACTGCTGCTTCCATTGGCATTGATAGTAGAACCAAGAACGTGAATTCTTTGACAACCTCAATCTTCTCTCCATTTATTGTGATGATGCTCATTGGTCCAGCTGTGAGGATTTTTGTTTTCTTTATATTGAGACGTAATCCATACTGCAGACTGTATTCTTCAACCTTCATTAGTAGATGCCTCAAGCCATCCTCACTTTCAGCAAGCAAAGTTGTATCGTCTGCATATCTCAGGTTATTAATGATTCTTCCTCCAATCCTGATGCCACATTTTTCTTCATATAGTCCAGCTTCTC
>NW_006921653.1:9217393-9237640 GCF_000298275.1 Orycteropus afer afer
ACTTCATGTTCAGTCAATTTCAGACTGAAGAATTTGATAAAAATCTTCAATTTCCTCATCTTTGGCTTTGGTGGTTGGTGCATAAATTTGAATAATAGTTGTATTAACGGGTCTTCCTTGTAGGTGTATGGATATTATCCTATCACTGACAGCATTGTACTTCAGTACAGATCTTAAACATCCTTTGTGATGATGAATGCCATGCCATTCCTCTTCAAACTGTCATTCCCGGCATAGTAGATCACATGGTTGTCTGATTCAAAATGATCAAAACCAGTCCATTCCAGCTCACTAATGCTGAGGATATCAATCTTTTTGAGTTCCATTTCATTTTTGACAACTTCCAGTTTTCCTAGATTCATACTTCATACATTCCATGTTCCAATGATTAATGTATATCTGCAGCTGTTTCTCTTAAATTTCAGTGATGCCACATCAGCAAATGGAGGTCTCAAAAGCTTTACCTTATCCATAGGAGTAAGACTGGGTTTACTCAGATGATGCAGCTCTTTCCCAGTCCTATTTTGAGAGCCTTCTAACCTAACTGGACTATTCATAAAGTTGCCCAGTAATGTATCAAACAGTGTTTCTTTGCTATCCATAAGGTTTTCCTTGGCCAATTATTTGAGAAGTGGATGGCCTCTTTCTTCTTCCTAGTCTGTCTCAGTCTGTAAGCTGGGATGATACATGTGCACCATGTGCATCCCGCTGGGTTAGAAACACCAGTGGCTCAGCCTCAAAACTCACATCAACATGTCACCATGGTAGGACAAACCAACAGACAAGTTTGCTTCCCTGTGGGAAACTTCTCGTACCACCGTTACCTGGGTCCCTGTGGCTGACTCCTCCTGTCCAGATTCCTAGGCCTTTTAATCTTCTTTCTTCTGTTCTCCCGCCCTGCTGCTTTGGGCATGCCTAAATTCCTCTCCTCACCTGGATCCCTGCGTCTGACTTTTATCTTGCTAAGTTTAAAACAGTCAGTTACATCTTGATATCACTTTGACTTCTTCTTCGCATGAAAGTTCTATAACTAGATCATTTCTTTCCCTTTTTTTGTTCTCAAATTGTTGTGTTTTACAAATTGACATCTCTGATTCCCTGCTTTCAGTTTTGCTTTTGAGAATTCTTTATCTGGCTTGGTATCTGGATAATGGTGTTATGTGTCTTAATCTCATCTTGTTGTCTCATGTCGTTGTTTCTCTATCTCTAGGACTCCTTTTAATATTTCTTTTTAAGGTTTGTCTTGTTTTTACAAATTTCCTTAATTTCTGTTATCTGGGAATGTCCTAGTTTTGCCATCATGTTTGAAAGACAGTTTTGCTGTACATATCTTGGTTGACAATTCTTTTCTTTTAGAGTTTTATATATGCCATATTATTGTCTTCTTACCTGAATGGTTTCTGCTGAGAAATCAGCACTTGGTTTTATTGGTGCTTCTTGTAAGTGATATTTCATTTTTTCATGAGCTACTCCCAGAATTTTTCTTTTTTTTGGTTTTGGAACATTTTATTATGCTATGTTTTGGTGACTTTCTTTTAGGTTCTGTCCTGTGCATGTTTCTTTGAGCTTCTTGGATGGAAACTTTCTCATCTTTCATGATCTTAAGGAAGATTTCTAACAATAAATCTTCAAAAATTCTCTCTGTACTCTCGTTTACTCCTCCTCCTCTAGCATTCCTAAGGAGCTCTGGTGGCATAGTGCCTAAGGCATTTGACTGCTAACTAGAAAGTTAGGTGGTTCAAATCCAACAGCCACTCCATGAAAAGAAGACTGGGCAATCTACTTCTACAAAGATTTACCTCCTCAGAAACCCAAAGGGGGTCGCTATGAGTCAGAATCAACTTGGTGGCAGTGAGTTTGGGATGGTTTATGCTAGCATTCTTATTATGCATAAATTATTCCTCTTGATGGTGTTCCACATAACTCTTATGCTTGCTTTATTTTTCTTCATTATTTTTTTCTGATTGGTCCTCAAACAAATTAGTATGTAGGGATTTGTCTTCTATTTTCCTGATTCTTTCTTCCATTGATTCAATCCGACTTATACGTCCTTCCATTGAGTTATTTATTTTGGATATTTCACTGTTTATCTTATGAATTTCTAGTAGTTGTTTTTGCATGATTTCCAATTATCTATTCATTTTGTAATTTTGCTCTTGTATTGTTTTCCTGAATTCTTCTAGGGTTTTGCCTATTTTCCTTAATTTCTTTGTGAAGATCATATATCTAAGTCTTTTGAATTCCTTATCGGGTAATTGTATTACCATTTCTTCCTCAGGAATGCTTTCTTCCCCTTTATTTTACTCACTTGTTATATCAGTTTCTTCATGTGATGTTTTATTATCTGCTGTCTCTGAGGCATTAAGGTGTTAATTAATTTCTATATTTCTTTATTGATTGCATGTATGTTTATTTTGTGTCATTTTTGTTTGTTTTGACGTATCAGGTGCTTTACTTCTTCTCCTCGTTAGAATGACTTACTTTTCATTATTTTAATTTCTTTTAGTTTTTGTTTCTGAACTATATATGACTTTGGTGACATCTATTGGCTAGGGATGATTTCCTCTTATGCCCACTTAAGAGTCACAAGTCACACCCACTTGGGAGTCCTCTATGGTTAGGTTCTTATGGAGGTGGGGGAGCAGGTTCTTTCCCTGATATTAAGTGATGTTCAGTGTCAGGATCCTTCCACAACCCTTTTGGGACCATGGGAATCCTTCAGGTTTGGTGCTAGTATTTAGTGCATTCTCTAGAGATCATGGCAGGATGTCTCTGTATCCACTGTGAGGGAGGGCTACCCAAATGAACAAGGCCAGTTCACTGTGCACATTTATATTGGCATCTCAGTAGGTGCTGGGGTATCAAGGGGTTTAAGTGTAAGTGCAGATGGCTTGCAAGAACTCTTTAGGTATGGAATGCTTGATGTTGAAGCTGTATGAACATTGGATGAGGGCACTAGGATCTCCTTTTCTTGTTTGGGAGAGGTGCAGATGGCATTTGTCAAGATGTGACAGGTAATGCTGATGAGGTAATACATCTGGAGGCTGGGTGTGAATTCAGGTCACTGGGTGAGTTCAGGGTCCTTTCTCTCTGGTCACAGGTTTGGTTACTGTGTGTGCCTACCGCTGGCTGCCAGGGGTCAACAAAAGGGTGTACCAGTCCCTGGTCACTGGACAGGTGATACAGGAGCTCACACTGCATGTCACCAGGTGGATAGGGTGCAAGAGGTGGGGAAAATGTGGTCTCATACCTCCAGTTGGAGGTCTGGCAGCCAAAGTGCATACCACAGATCACCCGGTGAGCAGGATGGTATGGGGGCAGGCATGGCAGGCACAAGCCTCTGGTTACCAGTTGGATGGTGCAGGAGTGTGTACACAGTGCTGGTCACTGGGAGGGTGAGAGGAAGAGGAGGTAGACCATGTTTCCCCAGTCTCTGGCATAGGTGATGGGGCACTTCCTGCAAAGTGCACCCAACAATCAGGAACTGGCCCCAATCAAATGCAAGGAGGTGGGGAAATGCCCAGAGTCTGGTCAGGTGAGAAATCTCTAGCTGTAACTCCAAAGATCCTCCACTCTGCCAATGCCACACACCCAAATGATTAGGGCCCAATGCCAGTGAGTATTTCTATTCTTATTTTCTGTCTCCCTCCATGCTCTATGGCCACTTGAATCCCTAGGGGTCTCACCCATCTTCCTGCACTTTCCCTCTTTAGATCAAATTCATGTTCTGCTCACCTTGCTTGCTCCAGGCTTGTATACATGGTACCTCTGTCTCCTCTTTGGGATCCTGTGGAGTTGCCTTCCTGTGCTTCTCACCCAGGAATGCTGCTCACTTTGTCTCCTGATGGTCATGCTGCACCAGGCTAACTGGTAGGGCACCTATAGTTCATAAGTCTCCTTGTTTTCTATTTTCATTCTGTTTCTCCATCCTTCAATTTTTCATCTAATTCTTCCTCCTTCCATTTGCTGTTCTAGGTTCCAATATTGTTGTTTATATCTGTACCACTTGTTTTGTTGGTTCTTTGCTATAGCAGGATGGCACAAGGTGTGTGAGAAAAAGTTGCCAACTTGGCCTGTTTCTTGCTTTGTAACAGTCTTAAACAAATTTTATCAAATTATATTTCTGAAAAATGTGTGCTGAACTGTGGACTCCAGATTTGTATTTTCTTGCAGTTTTAAGAAATATTTGTCAATAGTAAAATAAAAACGAATGAAATCAACAAAAATTGACACTAGAGTGACAAACTTTCTATGTGGTATTAATGATCACTAAGGAGCTCTGGTAGCATAGTGGTAAGACACTTGCCTGCTAACCAGACGGCTGGCGGTTCAAACCCACCAGCCACTCCTCGGAAGGAAGGTTGGGCAATCCTACTTCGGTAGTGATACTGCCTCGGAAACCCAAGGAGGGGTCGCTATGAGTTGGGGCCGACTCGACGGCACATAACAACAACAACAAGATGACTGTAGTAGACACTGGTGATTTACCTCCTATATAACTCAGGGTGCAGGAAAAAAAAAAAAGAAAAGTAAAAAGAAAACCAGAAGTCATTCTATGAATTCCAAGTTGGAAGGGTTTTAGCACAAAAAATTGGAGCTTATACAATTTTGAAAGGTCTAGTAGGCAATGTTAGTGAAAGGAGAAGGATGGATTAGGAGAAATAAGGATGACAATGGAACTGAGTTGTCAATCAAGCATGGAGAATTTATCTCCTTTATAACGTTTCAGAGACCACTAGTCTACATGTACAGAACCATGATAATTGTAGGATGTTTCAGATTTGAACTTTAATAACCAGCAGTTTTTGAGTTGCAACTATTAATGAACAAGTGTTTTTCCTACTGTGAAGATAGATGATATTATTTACTCTGAAAAAATAAAAATAAATTATATATCCTGCTTTTCTGTAACTTAAATTCTTACTATGTACCATGCTAATGATCTTACACATATTTTAGAAAGATGTAAGTCCACTATTAGCAATTATGGACCAAATATACATAACATTATGCCATGCTAAGTGCAATTACTTCCTCTTTTTCCTTATCATCATGATGATCATCATCATTACAATAAAGACACTAAGCCTTTAGGGTGGAAGAAATTGTGTGAACTGAAGTGGTAGAAAAACTTTGTGGATGAGATGGCAATTCATCCAGTCATTGTAGGGAGGTTTTCAGGGTTTGGTTGTTGGGGCAAGGAAGGTACCATCTTTCAAGGAGGAAAGAATAGGAAATCTTGGAAGTTGAGTCTTTAAGAAGCAGACTCGGAAAAGGAGATTAGTGTATAGCACTTTTATCATGGGATACTTTTGGAATCAACATATGAAGAATGGCAGGGAAGGTAGCAAGAGAGTTAGAAGGAGTAATCAGGCTAAGAAGTTATGCAGTCTCCCTGAGAACTTCAGCCAACTTTAAGGAGCACAGAAGACAGAAAGACTTTTCAGAGCTGTTGCATGTTGGGACAAGAAGGCCAAGCCTTTATACCCTCACTTCCATCACTGAGTACAGGCTGACCTGGGATGGACACACCACATGGCTTTGGGAAAATTGGCTCTCTCCAACTAAGGCAAGCTCTGAAGAGGGTTAAGAACTAAGTCTACCAATAGCACCCCCAGCATCTGGGAGAATAAATCCTACATTTCTGATGGGGATATGGGTGTCACATCAGGTGTGAAGCACAGGAAGACTGGGATGGCAAAGCTGTAGGATAATTTAGGAAGAAAAAATAGCACTTTAGGGGAGATTCAGAAACAGGACTGAGGGACACAATTGTTGCGTAAAAGCAGGTCCACACCTGGTACAACTCCTGCTGAACATGGATCACACTGAAGTGAGGGAAAGAGATGCCTTTATTCTTTCGCTTGCTAAAGGTGACAATATGTTTTGAGGTATGACAATTTCTCTACTATCCATGCACTTCCATTTCCCCAATAGTTATGAACTCCCCATTTTTATGGGACTAGGGCTTTATTTGAGTACTTAAGTTCAATCAGGCAAGAGTAGTGGAAAATGTGTGACTGGGGAGCTTTTCAGAGCAAGGAGTTTAGCTTGTTGAGTATCTATCTTCTTTTGCAACTTTGTCTGTGTGATGATTTCCTTTGACAGTGTTAGAGCTTCCCTTCTGATGGGCTTTACAGTGTATGACCACAATTTTGGAGGGTTACTGGACAGGTTCTAGTAATTGAAGAATTTCTGATGCATGTCTGGGAGTCAAAAGTCCCCTTTCTTTCCTATGACACCATAGGTATGAAGATTTATATATATATATATATATATATATATATATATTTCATATCTGTATAAATGTTTACAGTCTGTGCCTTGACCAACTGGAAGCCTCAGATCACTGCAATAAGTTCAGCCTTCTGGCCAAACTGCTGTTAGGGAGGCAATTTGCTTCAATGTTCTCTCAAAGGGTGGTCACTGCATCTCCTGTTTTATAGCTACCATTGCTAATAAAACTGCTCCTATCAGTATAAAATTCAAGATCCATGTGGCTGATAGGAGAGTACCACAGATCTGGCCTTGTAGAAAAATCTTCTTCAATTATACTTGTGGAAACAAAGTGGTAGGGTTAAGACTGGAACTTACATTTATAATGACCTTGGGGTTGTCTAGAACATGATGCCATTCTATAGCTGGAGGCCTCTTAGGTCATTGACTAGAGCAGTCCCAAACAGGGTAGGGAAATTTTTAAACCTTGTAGTAGGACCACTCAATATAATTATCCTTTGGGGCCCTTCTTTAGTTCTTCTCATTCAAAAGCAAACAGCTCCTGATTTTGTTCTTCTACTAGGGTGCAAAAAAAAAAAAAAAAAAACAAGCATCTTTCTGATCTAAAGTAGTGAACCACAAATAATCAGCTGATAGGGTTGATAACAAAGTTTATGGGTTAGGAACAACAGGGTAGGAAGTCACCATGATCTGGTTAACAGTTTGGAGGTCTTGAATAAACTGGTATTCTCCTGTTTTGGGCTTTTTTATGGGCAGAATAGGAGTATTATTGGTGAGTGGCAGGGCTAGAGAAGGCCATGTTGGGGGAATTTTGAAATGAGAGGCTTGGCCTCGTGCTTGATTGGGTCCTGTTTTATGTAGGGCAGCCTAGCACCAGGTACTAATTTAGTATGTACTTGAGCAGGTGGCCTTACCTGATATCTTGTTAGCTTACACCCATGGCAGGACAGCTTGCTCAGCTTCTTCTGGGATGATGGCTTCCAGTGATCAAATGGCTAGGAGTAAAGCTTGCATTATCTAACTATACTCAGGCGGAACACTTAAAGTCAATTTTTCATTAGTAAAAGTTATTTGTGCTTGCATTTTAGTATGTAAGACCAGGCCCAGTAATGGGATTGGGCATTCTGTCATTTACAGATATCTGGGATTGGGCATTCTGTCATTTACAGATATCTGGGATTGGGCATTCTGTCATTTACAGATATCTGTAAGACAGGACCTTTATTCCAAGCTTATATTCCATTGGCCAAATGAAATTTTAGGCAATTTCCCCTCCAGTTAGTCTTACAATAAGCACTATCATATAAAGGCCATTTAAGTTATTAACTACAAAATGGGTAGCACCGATATCAATCAGAAAGTCTGGTTCTCCCCCAATTTTAATCATAACCAGGGGCTTTGAGGGGCATATAGAAGGGCATAGAGAATTCATATCCAGGCCCTGATCCCCATCTGAGTTCTAGATCATGGCACTGGAAGTTCCCACATGTGGTGGTTATGTTTGTGTGTCAACTTGGCTAGGCCTGGTTGAGTGGCTGGGCAGCTGTATGTAGTATCCCCATGATGAGACTGGTAATCAGCTCCATGGTGGAATCTACTATGAGTAGCTGAGTGGCTGCTTTTGGGTATGTGGTCTGCTTCCTATATATAAGGAGAAGCTTTGAGAATGGTCTCTAGTCTATGGAACGCTTGGACCCTGCATGTAGCCATGTTGTTGCTCAGCAGCCTGTCATGCTCTGCCGACCTTGGGACATACAATGGACTTAAATTAATGGCCTGCCACATGGTTTAGTAACATCGGGAATGTGCCTTTTTATTTGTCAACCTTGGGGCTTCTCAGCCTCAGCAGCCAGCAGCTGTCTGAGTGAAGAAATGCCTCTAGCTCCAGTGGGCCAGGAGCAAAAGGCAAAGCTAGACTCCAAGGTTGAGGGGCTTTCACTCAGCCTCTAGGGCCTGGCACTTTGAACTTGGACTTAAAGCCTCCAAATTGTAAGAATAATTTCCTGTTTGTTAAGGCCATCCCATTTGTGGTATATTCTTGTCAGAGCGGCACTAGGTAACTGGAACACCAGATATATGTTTTTGGGAAGTTGTTCTATTGGATTGGGCACTGAAATTATCCCTCAATATTTTTTTTTTTTTTGGCCAGTTAGGTCATTTGCATTCCCATTATCCTTCCTGTTTACACCATGCACACTGATTCCTTCCTAGCTTAGATACATTCCCCAATGGGTTCTTCCTTCTTGGAGGTCCCCTCCTCTCATTATCTTCTTGTCTAATAGCAGCTGTTAGCAGGGAGGATTTTATTTTAATTTTCTGATTTTCCGCTTTTTCTTACATTTGCTCTATGTTAGTATATATTTTATTTTAAAAGCTATTTCTACTAACAGAATTCCCATCCTTAGACTTTCTCCAACTTTCTGTAGCATTTTCTGTACCTCATAATGTCTGGACTACTTTGTCCTGTATTATTATATTAATCATTCATGCATTCTCTAGGGTTTCCAGATCTAAATTATTAAACTACCTAAAGACTGTAAAAATTCATTCAAGAAAAGCTGATGGTTCTTCTTCTGGTTTTCACTTGACTATATAAACCTTGCTAAACTTCTCTGCTTAGGAACCTCATTTCTGAGTCCTGCCAATAGAGTCCCTAAAATGTGACAAGTGAGTCAAACCCTTGAGACGTTAGGGTTCCATTCTGGTTCTAATGTTGGGTTCTAATGCTTGCTCTACTGCAAGTATTGCTTACACTTTGTTGGTGTAGCCTATCAGCTACCTCTTTAGCCTTTTCAATTACCATCCTTCTTTCCTTTGGAGTTAAGAGGATATCACAACCATGTAGGATGGTGAATTTTAAAGATGGATACAAATAAATCATGCATTCATTTAGGTTCTTCACTGTAAGCCAGCAAATTGTTTTTCTATTTAAATAAGTCAGAAGTAGTAAATGGACTGTGAAGTCATAGCATTTGTGGTGGGTACTTCACATCTGTGTCCTCTGGGTGTAGCAGAAATTTGCCTAAGTGTGTAAAGCCCTCATGCTATTCTCACTTTCCTTAGTCTAAAAAAGGTGCCACTCCGAGTATGTGGTGGGGAAGGAAAACTTGCATTGAAGAAGCCTTTCAAGACTGACAGAAGGTTTACAGGGGCCCTTTTGTTATGTGCCCTGAAGCTGGACCTGACTCATAGCAACCCCTCTTTGGGTTTCTGAGGCGGTATCACTATGGAAGTAGACTGCCCAAACTTCCTTCCAAGGAGTGGCTGGTAGATTTGAACCTCCAGTCTTTTGGTTAGCAGTCAAGTGCCTTAGTCACTACACTACCAGAGCTCCCTGTACAGGGGCCCTAGATTTGGCATAAAGAGGAGGAGAGGAGAGTCCTACAAAATAGCTTTATTTATCTTCCTTCTTTTCTGCATCATTTAAAATTGAAGGTTTGGTTTCTTTTGTATCATGATTTTACATTGTTTCCGCAAATCTTTATTTTGCTATAAAGTGATAGAAAGCCTCTTCATAAAATTTTTCACCCAATTTCCCTTCTTCTGTACAAAACAAATCTAGCTGCATAATAGTATAATTTACAGACCCATTTACTGCCCAGGTTTCACCATCTCTTAATTTATACTGAGGCCAAACAGTATTACAAAGAAATCTCATTTTAGACCTTTTCATAGGGTCACTTCCAAAATGGGACCAAAGTTTAAGGGTATACCCCAATCAGCTGCATTCTGGAATCTGGCTCAGTGCTCTACCTATTATGGTACAAGCACCTCTGTATGCTGTAGTAGTTAGGTTTCTGTGTCAACTTGGCTGGGCCTGGTTGAATGGCTGGCCAGCTGGATTTAGTATTCCCCATGATGAGACAGGTAATCAACTCCATGGTGGAATCTACTGTAAGCAGCTGAATAGCTGACCTAGGGATGTGATATGTTTCCTGTAAATAAGGAGAAGCCTTAGGAAAGGGTCTTTAGCTTATGGCATGCTTGGACCCTGCATGTCGTTGTGTCATTGTTCAGCAGCCTGCCATGCTCTGCTGACCTTGGAACTTACAGTGGACTTGAATTAATGGCCTGCCATGTGGTTCGGTAACATTGGGACTGTGCCATTTTATTGTTGACCTTGGGCTTGTTAGCCACAGCAGGGAGTAGCTGCCTGAGTGAAGAGATGCCTCTAGCTTCAGTGGGCCAGGAGTAAGAGGCAGAGTTGAAGCCCAAGGTCGAGGAGTTTTCACACAGCCCTACAGCCTGGCACTTTGAACTTGGACTGAAAGCCTCCCGAACTGTAAGAGAATAAGCTCCTGTTTCTTTAAACTATCCCATTTGTGGTATATTCTTGTCAGTGTGGCACTAGGTAACCAGAATATATGTTAACCTTTAAAGCTTCATGCATTAAATTTACCCAGTCTACACATTAAACCACAAAGTTGAACCCAAGAAGACTTATCTCTTATTCACTGAAGGATCCCAAATCACTTCTCCCAGGAAAGCAAGGAAAGCTATCTCCTTGGCCTCACCTTGCGTCACCTTTGAGTCTGAGATTGACTCTGACCTCAAGGACGAAAGACTTCATCCCTGAGGGGGAAAAAAAATCCAATGTGTTCTGGATAGTCCACCAGCTCCTGTTGGTTGGGGTATCCCTTGGAATGGGGTGAGGCAAAAAGTCAGGGTCCATCTGGATCACCAGAAATTGTTACCTAAAATCAGGTCCATGCCTGGTGTATGTAACTCCTGCTAATTATGAACTACACCTAGGTGAGGGAAAGAGAGAACTTTAGTCTTTAGTGCACTAAGGAAGACAGAGAGATATTCTACCTCAGATTTTGTCTGTCCTCTGGGTGTAGCTTCTGTAATTTTACAAGTTGTTGAGCCAAGAAGGTGGTGTTATTATAGGCTTAGATACATGTTAAACATTAATAAACAGTCTAAGTACATACAGTTGCAAAAAGTTACAATACCTTCTCATTATCATGGAAGCATGTTTCATTATCATACTAACTTTCCATCCAGGAGCATGATTTTACTATGTTAATGGAACATTTTACCTACTTGCACTAACTATTGCTCTAGCTGTAAAAATTAATCTATACCAAAAACTGAATTGAACTTTTTTATGAGAAGCCACAAACAGCATAATGTTTATCAGTAACTTTGAATGCGTGGGGTTGTTCTCACAAGGAGAAGAAAAATCTGTACATAAGTAAGGTGTTCATAGGTAACATTAGGGCAGGTATATTTGGGACTGCCTCTGGGGCTGTTCTACTTTGTCTTATAGGGTTGCTATGAGTCAGAATTGATTTGACAGCAATAGTTTTGATTTGATTATAGTTGGGACAAGTTATGAGAGGGAATTAAAGGTCATGTTGAAATAACAGAGTGAATTTTTCAAAGCCAGATACATGCATAAAGGAAATAAATCTGGTGATGTTGTGTTGGGTAGATGAATCAGAGAGAAGAAACTTGATGGAAGGATGGTGTGGAAGATACTGGTGGTTGCCTGCTTAATGACTGTGTATTCTTTCTCCATAGTAACGACTTTGATAGATTAGACTGCTAACCAGAAGGTTGGCAGTTCAAACCCACCAGCCATTCTTCAGAAGGAAGACTGGGCAATCTACTTTCATAGAGATACCTTCTCAGAAGCCCAAGGAGGGGTTGCTATGAGTCAGAATCAACTCAAAGGTAGTGAGTTTAACTTTGATAGATGGGAGCTTTCTACGAATGGATTAAATATCAATGAGATATAAACAGACATCACAGAAAGTTCTTTAAAGTATCCCTGTCTATCTCCTCTCCCACCTTCTACCTGCTTAGAACATAGACATAGTATCTGGTGATTCTGCACCCATATTAAACTGTAAGAGAAAGACGAAGAAGAATGTCAAAGACCTCAGTTTGGACACGTGAGCTTCTGAATCAATATCAACTGTCTCCTCCTTCCAGATTATGCATTACATGAAAACAAAACAAAATTAAGTGTTTAAGTAATAGGTATATCTCTGATACCTGTAGCCAAATGCATTTCCTAAAGATAAGTAATGGATTGACAATAGACAACAAATACGCTATTAGGAGACAGCAAAGAAAATATATTTGTCCTCAGGAGGTTACAATTAAATTAGGGAGATAAGACGTGTACTTCAGAACAATAGTAAACATGGTATAATATATCATTAAGAACTTATTTTTGTTAGTGGTACAGATAAAATATGATACAGGAGTTCAGAAGACTGAAAAGTCAGTGAGGATTTGGTCATAAAGAAAGGCTTCACAATGAAGGAGGGCATAAGCTAAACCTTGAGTAACTGATAGGTTTAAATGGGAAAAGAAAGATGGCAGGGGATTTAGGAAGAGAAAAATGGCTAACGTAGGGTGAAGATAGCATGCTTTATGGAGTAAAGTATAAGTCGCACACACACACACAAAGTCAGAAATACTGCTTGGTTAGATAATGTAACAGGAGAGAATAGTTGTAGGTTAGCAAGCCAGACAAGGGTAGACTTAATCTGAAAAGTAGTAAGGAGCCATTGAAATTACAGGTGATACAAGTCACATTGAAGACCCTGGGTATGAGATGGAATAAAAAACAGAGAAGATGGGACACAAAGAGAGCGGCCAAGAGACTGTGATAGTAATGTAGAGGTAAGGTGGTAAGACCCTGAATCAAGTTTTACCAGTGGGAAGAGATAAGAGATGATGGATACAAGAGATATTTCCATATTTCAACTCAGGGCTAATTTTTACCCACATGCCTTAACAGATAAGACAGGAATCAATTGTGACCAACATCTGAGCACAAATTCTAACTGCTCTTTTTAAAAGCTATCTGCTCTGCGTTGAGCCTTGAAGATACAGCACTCACTAAGAAACCCCTCCTAAGAAGGTGATGGGAGTTTCTAATTGCTTAAATCTTCTTTTAGGTACATCAATAAGGTGTTATAGTTTTATTAATATGAAATAATAATTTTCTTGGTGAATATATTATTAATTTTTCTCCTTATTTTTTTTATTGCACTGTGATTAAGTGTGTGTGGGCTCCAGAATCGGATCCTTTGAATCTGAGTCCTGTCTTTTCCACATTCCAGCCTTATAACATTGGACAAATTGCTTAAACTCATCATGCCTCAGTCTTCTCATACATAAAATGGGAATAATAATAATACTTTCTCCATTTGAGGGCTAAGTATGGATATGCAAATATTAAACCTTCCCTGGGCTATGGTAAGTGTTCAATAACTACTAGCTAGTATCATTTTTATTTTGAAATTGTTGTTGCTGTCATTCAGTACCATCAAGTCAGTTCTGACTCATAGCAACCCTATGTACAACAGAAATACTGCCCACTCCTAGACTATGCTCACGATCATTGCTATGCTTGAGCTCATTATTGCAGCCACTATGTCAATCCGTTTTGTTGAGGGTCTTCCTCTTTTTTCACTGACTCTTTACTTTAGCAAGCATGATATTCTCCAGGGACTGGTACCACCTGATAACATTATCAAAGTATAAGAGATAAAGTCTCACCATCCTCACTTCTAAGGAACATTCTTTCTGTACTTCTTCCAAAACAGATTTGTTCATTCTTCTGGCAGTCCATGGTATATCTAATATTGTCAACACCGTAATTCACATGCATCAGTTCTTCTTCAGTCTTCCTTATTCATTTTCAACCATTTCAGGTGGTTGCATGTAATTAAGAACTGATGGTACTGAAGGAAGAAGTCCAAGATCATCAAAGGAATTGGTGAAAAACAAGGCTTCAGGAACTGATGGAATACTCATTGAGATGTTTCAACAAACAGATACAATGCTGTAAGTGCTCGCTCATTTATGCAAAGAAATTTCAAAGATGTAGTCCACCAACTGGAAGAAACCCATATTTGTGCCCATTCCAAAGAAAGATGATTCAAAAGAATGCAGGAAATATTGAATATTGTCATTAATATCACACACAAGTAAGATTTTGATGAAAATAATTCAAAAACAATTGCAGTTATACATAACAGGGAACTGCTAGAAATTCAAGCCAGATTCAGAAGAGGATGTGGAATGAAAGATAGCATTGCTGATGCCAGATGGATCTTGGCTGAAAGCAGAGAATACCAAAAGTTGTTTACCTATGTTTTATTGCTTACATAAAAGCATTCCACTGTGAGGCTCATAACAAGTTATGGATAACACTGGGAACAATAGGAACTCCAGAACACGTAATTTGGCTCCTGAGTAACCTGTAGATAGAAAATGAGACGGTTGTTCAAACAGAACAAGAGGATAATACTGCATTTTGAAGTTAGCTGGTTCTTATTTGGTTTTTCTAGTTCCAAAAAAAAAAAAAAAAACTCTGCCATCAAGTCATTTTTGACTCTTAGCAACCCCATTGGGTTTCCAAGGCTGTAAATCTTTATGGAAATCGATCACTGAGTCTTTCTTCCGCAGAGCAGCTGGTGGATTTGAACCGCTGATCTTCCAGTTAGCAGTCAAGTCCCTAAATATGACTTATGGTGACCCCATAAATGTCAGAACATAACTGTGTTCTGTAGGTTTTTCAAGAATTGATTTTTTGGAAGGAGGTCACCTTTATTCAGAGATTCATCAGGGTGGACTGGGACCTCTAACCTTTCAGTTAGCAGCTGAGTGAATTAACGACTGCACTGATTTGTTATTGTTGTTGTTGTTATGTGCCATGGTTTAGTGAGGAATAAATGCTTTATTTAATAAATAATGCTGATGTGTCAAGTTATCTGTCTGGAAGAAATAGTTGTTTACAATAAGAAAAAAAAGCAAAACCTTTTTTTTTTAGTCTTTAACACATTTGCCTATCCCACAAATTTGATTTTTCCAGATTTCTGAGGCCTCACAGTCCTCCCTGTATCTCAATTCCTGCTTGCCACCCAAGACAACAGAATATCTCATTATCAGCACTACACCATTGAAAAACAAAAACAAAAACAAAAAAAACCTCACTGCTGTCAAGTCGAATCCGAGTCATAGCAACCCCTTCTTGGATTTCTGAGGCAGTATATCTATGGAAGTAGATTGTTCAGTCTTCCTTCCCAGGAGTGGCTGGTGGGTTTGAACCACCAGCCTCTGATTAGCAGTCAAATGCCTTAATCACTATACCACCAGAGCTCCCAGTGGCTCAGGTTATTTAGGGCATTGAGTGGAGGGAAAATTGAGAGGGGTGCCTGAAGTAAGGATGGAAAAAAAAAAAAAAACTGCCATCAAGTCAATTCCAACACATAGCAACCCTGTAGGACAAAGTAGAACTGCCCCCATTGGGTTTTCAAGGCTGTAAATCTTTACAGAAGCAGACTGCCATATCTTTCTCCTGTGGAGCAGCTGATGAGTTAGAACTGCAGATCACTCAAGTAGCTATTGAGCACTTTAACCACTTTGCTGCCAGGGTTCTTGACATAGGAGAGCCATCTTTATTCCCAACCAACTATCCTCCAACAATCTCCATGTCCATTTTCAAATCACTAGTGTTCTAAATCTTGATTTCCTCATCTGTAAACTGTATGTCTAAATAAATTCTGAATACGTTCCACAATTATCAAGAAAGTAAGAGGAACAGAATGCTTAATAAAGTTTAAACTATTGTTCAAATGGACTTTATTTTCATCACCAATAAATTTTGCATTGTCCACACTCAGCATACAACAAAGTCATTTACAACAAAATCATGCAAATTCTATCATTTTGTCTAACAAAGCCATCCTTGGAGAGGAAGAATCATTGGAAATAGACAATGCATATGCTTAAAATCCTTCGTTATCTCAACTCCCTCTCATCCACAGTTGTCTGTTCTCTGATGCTACTTCTTGGTAGACTGTCTTTCTCATTCCATCGATGTTGATTCTCCAGTGTCAGTGGCCTTCTTAGTATCAGAGTCACAAAGAAAACTTTCTATCTCATCCCTAAGGAACTTTCATCCTGCTGTCTACCATCTGGGAAGAGGTTTCTCCTGAAGTTCTGAAACACCTTGTGTCATTTTTGAACCAGAACAAATACTTCAGATCATAACACAGACTTCTGACCTCACTGAGTCTTTGAAAACACCTGAGGTCTCTTCACTGGCCAGGAATCTCAAGACCAGTTAACTTCATAGAGTTGCTAGTCCTGGTCATACTTAGCCCTTTAGCTTCTCCAGTAATCATTCTCTAGCATTTTTTTCAACCCCATGCTGCTGTGTGCTCTCTGACCTGATAACCTCCATTGTCTGAGACTTGTGAAATCCCCTCTGCATTCTAAACAGCTCCTCTCCTTCCTGAGAGATTCTACACACTCCCAACTTCTCTTCAATCTAAACTTGCAAAGGACACTACTGCTGCAGTTTTCCTCTTGAGTGGAGACTGATGAATCTTTTATATCCAGGTTTCCTGAGAGTGGAAGATGATGCTGGCAGCTTCCCATTGCTGTTTCTACCATTGAAGAAAACTAAATGAATAAAACGAAACAAATGAACACACACAAGCCTTCCTTCACCTCATGAGTCTTTTTTGTAACTTTCCTTAATATTTGTCAGAGTTCCTCCCACTCTCCTTTAATGATTCTGCCCTTAACTCCCAACACACACCTTTTCCTTCATTTTTCTCATGTTACTAACCATTTCTTCTCAGTCTTCTTCACAGTGTTCCTTTCTTTACATGGTCTTAAATGTTGGTGTTACCAAGGGAATTTTCTTATTCTACATCTCTTCTCACTTCTGCACACTTTATGTATAACCCCCAGCAAGTACTACCACTGAGATGTGGAATGCTATCAGAGTGCTGACTCTGACTCAAAACTTCCGCCTTAAGAAATAAACATTGAATTTCTTTTAAGCCATCTATCTATAACTGTTCCAGAGACATCTCACATTTAATATCCTAAACGTATGTCTTAACTTTTAAATCTCTAACTGTACCTTCTTATTTTGTGAACATTCCTCCACCCACTCAATTGTCCAAATCAGGATCAAGAGAGAAATCTTGCATTCCACCCCCTTCTTTTCCCACAACTTATCATTCTCCCTAAATCAAAACCCATTGCTACTGAGTCGATTCCAATTTATAGCTATCATATAGGACAAGGTAGAACTGCCCCATAGGCTTTCCAAGGCTGTACATCTTTAAGGGCACAACCACATCGTTCTCCCACAGAACCACCAATCTTTAGGTTAACAGCTGAGCGTTTAACCACTGTGGCACCAGGGTTCTTCATCAAGTCTCCAGAGTCTGCCAGCCCTGCTTTCTCAATATCCCTGGGCATTTCTCTCTCTTCCTCCTTTCAGTGTCATTGTTTGGGTGACTAAAGGTTCTCCCTGGGTAACTGTCTCAGCTTCTGTACTTTTTTCTACACTTCTGGTTTCCTCAGTCCATTAATACTCTCTCAATACTTCTTCCACAGTGCAACCATTCTCATTATCCTGCTTAACAGTATCTTCCTGTGTTTTCTGAATGAATTCTAGAGTCTAGCTTGGCTTCTCCTTTATGATCCAACTTAACCCTTTGCTTGCTTCCAGTACAGCCATTTATGATCTATTGTAGATGTCTGTGGATGTAACTGACTTACTAGAATGACAGGTCACACTAGAATGTAAGTCCTTAAACACAGGTAGATTTCTATTTTGTTCACAGCTTTATCTGAATGCCAAGATCACACAAGAAACACTCAGTAATTAGCAGGCTGGGATATATATGTGTTAATATTCTCACTACTTAACTGTTCTCTCAATCTTTTACTGAGCAATTTTTTTTTCTCCCTCTGTTCATAAGAGCCCTGGTGGCACAGTGGTAAAACACTCAGCTGCTAATACGTATGTGGCAGTTCAATTCAAACCCACAAGCCACCCCATGGAAGAAAGGTGTGGCAATCTCCTTCCATAAAGATTTACGGCCTTGGAAACCCTAAGGGACAGTTTTATTCTGTCTTATAGGGTCATTATGAGTTGGAATGGGGTTTCACAGGATATGGATTTCCCTGCATTTAACTGTACTTCACAGTTTTTATCATAGTTCTTGATATATAGTAGGCATTCAATGTATAGTCACAAAATGAATAAATATGATAATTTAACTTAAAGAACTTTGACATAATTGTCAAAAATGTGTTTACCGGATTGAATTCTTCTCCAGGAACATTAATGCAATACTTTACTTTGGACCGAAGCAATCAAAAATTCTTATTCCAATCAGCGTGTGATCCTGAGAAAGCTGGCCTAATTGTTAGTTATGTAAAATATAATGATACCTGTGCCTTGTTCTGAATATTGAGTAAAATGGGTGGTAATTTTTATTATTTTGAATGTGGTTAATTTGATGTTCTAGAAGTGATCTGATTTGAGAATCAAATTAAGATTCAGAAGTAGCTAAGAAGGTGCATCAGAACAAAAAGTTACAACTCACATAAATCTTCAACAACTGAGTTTGGCCTAATTTCATTTAAGGAAAGATCTCTGTTGTTTTCAGTTATAGGGAAATCTGTGCTACATATTACAGGGTTTCCACAACATTTTATTTTCTTTTACAAATGTTATGATGGCTTTTTCTTTGACCTTCCTTCTACAAAAAGATATTCAATTACATCTCTTGAAAAGACTTTAAAAAATGATAAGAATAGGGGAAACAGAAGTATAGCATCTGTATTTTAAGTTTCTAGACCCACATGTTTAAGAAAAGTCAATAAATCATAAAATATTTTATAAAGACTTTTCCCATATTTTGTCTTATATATAAATTTAAAACTGTATGTAAGAAAGATAGCTCTTAGTCTTGTTATTATTATTTTTTTTTTTACAATGAAAATTGTGACTGGCTAAGTGGCATGGGCGAGGTGACCTGATTAGTAAGAAATAAAGCCACTATTAAACTTAGTTGACGTGAAGCTTTTTTAGGTACCTCTTTTCACAGCTACAGTATTTCCCAGTTTGCAACATTAATTTTGGATATTTAAAAATGCAAGAATTTATATAATATTATTAATTCATTATTAATATTTTAAGAAAATGACCTTCCATCGTACACTCTCTCTAACTTTACACTTAAGTAAAATGACCCTCTAAGAATGGCTTTCAGCGCAGTGGAGCCCTCTGAGCTGTCAAGCCCAGATGCTCTTTTCTGTTTAATGGTAAGGGCTTGCATGGGTGAAATGGTTTTATCCGAACCTAAACCCTTGTCATCAATAAGCAATTGGCCTGAAGGCATGAAGTGACAGAGTAATACTTTCAAATTAATTTCCTTAACTAGCATTGCTGGTCTTTGGAGAGTGGTCTCCTCTGAGGGACACTGCTTCAGATGAAAAAGTGAACATTTTTCAGTATACATTCGTCACTCATTCTCTTTAATCCCACAAGGTGAGGTAAATCTGTGTGAGTTTTTCTGTCCGTGGCTAATTCAACACAGTGTCAGAAAAGCCTATTTTTTGTCAAACCTGAAGAATTAAAAAATATTTTTTTTCTAAAAATAGCAAATGAAATCATGTATCAGGAAAACATGAGATTAAGGAAATTCACATTGTGAGAATTTATATATTTGTTATTTTATTTTAACCCTCACAGTAGCCCTTTGAACCTAGCTATTATTCTTTCCATTTTAAAGATTAAAAATGTGGGGTTCAAGAACAAAGTATCTTGAACAAGGCCAGAGAGATTAATAAACAAAACCCCTGCATACTAGATTTCTTCCCACTTCTTTATATAGTGTCTGGAGAAGACACTTCTAGAGCCATGACTAGGGCAAATAGCTCATTATCTTTGAGTTCTGTAATACCTATCCAAATTCTTAGGAGCTCTGGTGCCATAGTGCCTAAGGCATTTGACTGCTCATCAGAAGGGTGGCAGTTCACACCCACCAGCCACTCCTGGTAGGGAAGGTTGGCCATCTACTTCTGTAGTGATACTGCCTCGGAAACCCAAGGAGGGGTCGCTATGAGTTGGGTCTGACTTGAGGGCAGTGTGTGATCCAAATTCTTAATTTTAAACATTCTTAAATTTTAAAATGTTTTAAATTTTAAAACATTGTTCCAAAAATATTT
>NW_006921653.1:9239490-9244896 GCF_000298275.1 Orycteropus afer afer
ACATGAGACAAAGTATATGTGAACTGCTGTATGAAAAGTGAATTTACTCTGTAAATCTTCACCCAAATCCTAATAAAAAGAAAAAAAAAAAAAAAAACATTGTTCCAGATCAGTCATTGTTTTTCATGTGCATTTAAAGGCTGCTCTATCCTATCAATGAACGGCATACATATTTTTTTTTTTTTCTTTTTCAGAAGGCACTCTATAAACAACATTCTAATTTAGAAAAGAAAGTCTACCTTGAATTTATACTTGGTACCAAATTATGTTGTAACATTACTGACAGTGTCACTTAATTTGCCTAGTTGCCTATGGTCTAAATGTAGGTAATTTACAAACCTTTTTAACAATTTTCAGCTTTGCTAAATGGTACAGAGAACTGCAATTACATTTAAAATGCACTGGCGCTCTATATGTCAGTAAAAAGCACCTACAAAGACATAATTACAATGTAATTGCCCACAAGTTCATGAAGTAAACATACATTATTAGAAGGCAGTCGTCTATTCAATTTAAGTAACATTACAGCTAACATATTGCATAAATAGGGAGCCATTTTGTGACTTGTTACTGTAATAACAGGAGCTTAAATTAAAATGTAGTGCCTAAGTATATTTATCCTTAAGATCATTTCAGATTTGTTATTCAATATCTAGTGGCTTGATTTTCACCTTTAAAATTGCATTTTAAATATTATATTAATTTTGTAGGAATATTTACAATCAATGTATAGTGTCAGACCTGATTGGAATTAGGTGTTAGGGAAAAAGCTTTGCAAAAGATTTAACCCTTGGAGAACATGCATAGAATCATAATCAACTATATGATAGTCATTTAACATCTAAGTCTGCACAGAACACACAAATCAGTAGCTTAAAATCATAAAAAGAGTTTTATACTCACACTGTACACACATATATTTTCAGGCTTCATTTTTTGTCTATTAAAGCAATTATGAAAAGAATTTGACTTGCATATTTTGACTAAAATGTATATAAAATATTCAGATCCTAGAAATCTAAAGCTTTGACTCAAAACGTTTCCATGACTCCTCTTTAAAGGACTGGCTCTTTTTATTTTGTTTGAAATACCGTGAAAGAGGAGGGTGGTAAAGGTGAATGGGGGAAGGGACCACAAACTTGAAGCTTCAAAGCATATGTACATACGTATATATTATAAATTAAGAAGCTCTGGTGGCGTGGTGGGTAAAAGCATTTAACTGCTGTCCAGAAGATCAGCTGTTCAAACCCACCAGCTGCTCTGTAAAAAAAGGATGAGAGGATGTCCTTCTATAAAAATTTACAGCCTTAGGAACCCAGTGGGAGCCACTATGTGTAGAAATCAACTTGATGGCAATGAGTAGGTATATATTATAAATTAGTAATGATATATTAGTAATATACCTTGATAATATTTTAGATATACATTATTAATGATCATATATATAATATATAAATGAGTTATATGTAAGTATATGTCATGATAGGAGCTCTTTTGGTGTAGTGCCTAAGACATTTGACTGCAACAGAAAGCTGGTAGTTCAAGCCCACCAGCCACCCCTTGGAAGGAAGAGTGGGCAATTTACTTCTTAGAGTTACCACCTTGGAAACCCAAGGAGGGGTTGCTATCAGTCCAATTGACTCAACAGCAGTGAGGTTTTTTTTTAAGTATATATTATGATATATTACTAATATTTATATTTGTAAAGAGTACATTTTGCCCTGAAGCTTCCTAATTACTTAGCAAACTCTATCTCTATAGCATTTTTTATACACAAGTAGCCCTAGGTTAAAGAGCACAAGAAAATAGAAAAAGAAACAAATGCTTTAGTCAGCTCCATTGGAAAGAGTTAGACTTTAGCCAAGACAAAGGAATATTTTCAGAAAGTGCACTCTGAAATCTTTCTAAATAAATAGGTTCTACTGTTTTGCAAGATAAAAATATTGTTTTTTGTTTATTTTCCCAAAAGATAGTCAATTCCTGGAATATAGCACTAGACATCTACAAAAACTGCCCTACTTAGGCTAATTAGAGAAAAATAAGCAGATGATTCTATGTAGACAAATTTAATTTTTTCTGAATTTTCTCTACTTACTTGTTTTCATTGATACATAGAGGATTTAGGCACAGTTTGAAAAAAAAAAAAAAAAAATCACAGCCAGTCAAGTCCGCTCTGACTCATAGTGGCCCCTCCTTGGGTTTCCCAGGCAGTATCTCTAAGGAAGTAGATGGCCACATCTTCCTTCCGAGGAGTGGCTGGTGGGTTTAAACAGCCAGCCTCTGGTTAGCAGTCAAATGCCTTAGGCACTGTGCCACCAGAGCTCCTATAGTTGAGTCTTATCAGTCAATGCACGAATTTAATTTAATCACGACCGGATCAATTACAGTTGGTTGTTGTTATTTTTAGGTGCCATCTTGTCATTCTTAATCATAGCAACACTATGTAAAACAGAATGAAATATTTCCTGGTTCTGCACCACCCTCACAATTGTTGCTATGTTTGAACCTATTGCTGCAATCACTGTGTTAGTCCATCCTCATTAAGAGTCTTCCTCTTTTTTACCTGATCAGCTACCAAGCATGATGGCATTCTCCAGGGATTGGTCCCTCCTAATAACATGTCTGAAGTACATAGGACTAAGTTTCACCGTCCTCATTGTAAGAAACATTTTGGTTGTACTTCTTCTAAGACAAATTTGTTCATTGCTCTGGTGATGCATGGTAGATTAATATTCTTCACCAACACCATAATTCAAAGGTATCAATTCTCCTTTGGTCTGCCTTATTCACTGTCCAACTTTTGTATGCATATGAAACGGCTGAAAATACCATAACTTGGGTCAGGTACACCTTAGTTCTAAAGGTGACTTCTTTGCTTTTCAACATTTGAAAAGGTCATTTGCACCAGATTTTCCCAATGCAATACAAAGATTGATTTCCTTGAGATAAGTGTCTCTCTTTTCTCTCTCTTTATATGTAACATCACTGGTTTTGCTTCCCTAGAAAACCCAGCCTAAGACAAAATGTAATCCATACTGAAGTCTGTAGTTTTTGATTTTCATCAGTAAGTGCCTCAAGTCCTCTTCACTATCAGTAGGCAAGGTTGTGTTATCTGTTTATCACAGGTTGTAGATGAGTTTTCCTTCAATCTTGATGCTGAGTACTTCTTCATATAGTCCAGCTTCTTGGATTATTTGCTCAGAACACATACCAAATAAGTATTGTGAAATTACAATTTGGATCTGCATATTTCACACCTTCTGTAGACACCATCTTCTCAGCAGTCTAACTTCATCTTGGCCCGTAGCTTTTGAAATACTCATTTCCTGTTACTGCATCCTGTATTCACATGTGAATGGGGCAATAAGTAGATCATCAGAAACAAAAACGCAAAACCAAACCCACTGCCATCAAGTCAATTCCAACTCATAGTGACCCCCACTGGGTTTCTGAGGCAGTAAATCTTTACAGAAGTAGATTGCCCAGTCTTCCTGCCATGGTGTGGCTAGTGGGTGTATAGATCAAATCTTCCAGGGTTCTTTCCTTATCCCTGACCAACCACCTGGAATTGGCTGGAGTAATGCCCACTACCAACTAGCTGGGTCTGAGTATGGTTTCTCCCTTGGTTTAGACTATTTGAGTAGTTCAAACCATTGGCAAATTAGTGAGTAGATTTTTCTGTACTATAATCCCAGTTGCAAACTGTTCATTTTCTACCTGAGCATGGGAGTTATGACCTTTAACTTGGGACACCTCTATCTTATTACCATCTTTTTCCTGAAGAAGATAGTGCAGTTGCTGCTCTCAGAGCTGGCCATTTTGTTAAAGAAAGCATGGTTGCAACTATACAAGTGTGCACCAGGGAAAAGGAGGGATGAAGGTGGATAGATTTTTTTTTTTTTCCACCACTCAGTGAAGTGATTTAAGCTATCTTTTTTCTAGATTGGATAGTTTTGGGATAAGAATGTCTGATGGGGAGGAACAGAAGAGTAAAAATAGCAAAGGAAAATGGGAGTACGGGAACAACAAACATTTCCTGTGATTTTATTGAGGAAATAAATGGGTCTACTTGTGAATGAAAAAAAAAAAAAAAATATATATATATATATATATATATATGAAGTGAATAACTTACAACCTTTCATAAGATTAACTAACCCGTCATAGGATTAACTCTGAACTTCTTACATAGCATCTAAAAGCCAGAATATTCTAATTAAAGTTGCTTATCACCAGTAAGATTTGTGAAGTTGAAAAAACAAAATATTCTTTGATTTAGTGGCATAGTGCCTAAGGCATTTGACTGCTAACCAGAAGGCTGGTGGTTCAAACCCACCAGCCACTCCTCAGAAGGCAGGTTGGGCAATCTACTTCCATAGAGATACCACCTCAGAAACCCAAGGAGGAGTCTCTATGAGTCAGGATCGACTCTAGGGCAGTGACTATGATGTCATATTTGATTCTGTGTTAAATTCTCAACTAGTAAATTTTTATATCTGATGTGAATCATAGGAGATGAGCCCTATGTAACTTTACTTGAGATCAAAATAGGCCTCACGTCATTGTTTCATACACATCACGTTTATCTTCTCAAAAGGCCAACTATGATGTCATTAGAAATACCAAACACATAAAAGGCTTTGACAGAAGTGTGTGCATAAGTAAACAAAGAAGGATCTTTATCTGTCTAACAGACAAATGCTTTTATTTTCCATTAAAAGTGCAATTATATTTACATTAGAATGTCATTCCTCAGAAACCATTGCAGAGCCATAAAACTCCTCCCCAAAAGATTGAAAATGAAATCTCCTTGAGAGCAGGAATTTTCCTTTTTTCCTTTCTCTTACTTTCTTTTTTCTTTTAATAGCTTAATTGTGGTATAATTGACAATCAGTAAATTATGCATATTTAAAGAGAACTCTTTGATAAGATTTATCAACAGTATATATCCATGAAATCTACACCACAATCAAGAACATATCTGTCACCCCCAAGATTTCTTCTCACTCCTTTGTAATTTCTCCTACTGCCTTATGCTATCATCCCAAACAGGCAGCCACTGATAATGCTTCTTGTCACTATACAATAGTTTGCATTTTGTAGAATTTTATAGAAGGAACATCTTACAGTATATTCTGTTTAATTATTTTGAGGTCCATTCCTATTTTTGTACGTATCAATAGTTTACTTCTTTCTAAGGCTATGTAATGTTCCATTATGTGTACAAACCACAATTTGTTTATCCAGCCACTTGTTAATGGGCATGTAGGTTATTTCCAGTTTTGAGCAACCGAAGGTAACACTGATATGAATATTCATGTATAAATCTTTGAATGAACATATGCTTTCATTTCTCTTGGGTAAATATCTAGTCATAGAATGGTTGTGTCACATGGTAAGTTATGT
>NW_006921653.1:9245187-9246129 GCF_000298275.1 Orycteropus afer afer
TGACTCATAGCAACCCTGCCTTGGGTTTCCAAGACAGTATCTCTATGAAAGTATATTGCCCAGTCTTTCTTCTTTGGTATAGTGGCTTTAAAATATTTGGACATTTTTATATTTTGGTTGTTTATTTTCTTATTGACTTTTGAGATTTCTTTACCTATTCTGTTTAAAAATCCATTATCAAATATGTGATTTGAAAGTATTTTCTCTTAGTCTATAATGGCATTTTTAAATTCTTTTCACAGTGTATTTCAAAGAGAAGATATTCTTAATTTTCATGATGTTCTTTTTTTTTTTCCTTTTGTGTAACTTTATTGTTTTATTATGGTGCAGTGAATTTGTTAATATGGCCCTTCTGTCCATGGTCCTCTATTCTGTGATGTACTGTAAATCCTAGCCTGTATGCCTATCATTATGGTCCCACTTTGGAGTAGATTGTTCATTATGTTAATGAAGCAAGATGAAGGTGGGATATATCTTGAGTCATTACCTTAGTAGAGAGAGAGAGACGCAAGTCACCACCCTTATTTTCCTTGAGAGTATGACTTTCATCCAGTATGTAGGAATGCTCTGGTAAAATTCTGTCTCTTTACTCTGGACTCTGCACCCAGGTCATCATCATCTGATTTCCGGTTCTTGGGACTTGAAACAGCAACCCATCATCTGACCTGCTGATCTGGGTTCATAGACCCCTGTAACCACGTGAGTGAGGAGAATCTTCCAGACTGATGGTATGTTGTTGTTATATGCCGTTGAGTCAGAGCTGACTCATAGCAACCCCTCCTTGGGTTTCTGAGGCAGGATCTCTACAGAAGTAGATTGCCCCATCTTCCTTCCGAACAGTAGCTGGTGGGTTTGAACCACCAGCCTTCTGGTTAGCAGTCAAGTGCCTTAGGCTCCTTGACTGATGGTATAGTGGCTTTAAAATATTTGCATTTTTTTTTT
>NW_006921653.1:9247209-9248610 GCF_000298275.1 Orycteropus afer afer
GGGTTTGAACCGCCAGCTTTCTGGTTAGCAGTCAAGTGCTTTTAGCCACTATGCTACCAGAGCTCCTAGGTATACTTTTACTTCTTCCTTATTTATGTGAATGCCTTTTATTTCTCTTGCTTGCCTTTTTACTCTAGCTAGGACTTCCAGGGTAATGTTTTAAATAAGAGTGGTGGGAAAGGGCATCCTTCTTTTGTTCCTTTTTCCAACAAGAATGTTTTCAGCCTGTCACCATTGAGAATAATGTTGGCTGCTTGTTTTGTGTAAATGTCCTTTATTATGTTGAGGAAGTTTCCTTCTATTCCTATCTTGCTTAGATTTTTCATCAGGAATAAGTGTTGGAATTTATTACATGCCTTTTCTGGATCAATTAAGATGATCACGTGATTCTTTCCTTTTTATTTTTTTAATCTGGTGGATGACATTAATTATTGATTGATTTTCTAAAGTTGAACCACCATTGTGTGCCTGGTATGAATTTCACTCGGTCATAATGCTATTGTTGTTAGGTGCCATCGAGTCATCTCTGACTCGTAGTGACTCTATGCACAGCAAAACGAAACACCACCCTGTCCTGAGCCAGCTCCACAATTCTTGCTACACTTGAGCCCATCGTCGATGCCACTGTGTCAATCCACCACGTTGAGGGCCTTCTCCTCTTTTGTGGACCCTCCACCTTACCAAGCATAACGTTCTTCTCCAGGGAATGGTCCCTTCTGACAACATGACCAAAGTATGTGAGACGAAGTCTGTCCATTCTTGCCTCCAAGAAATATTCTGGCTACACTTCCTCCAGAACACCTGTTAGTTCTTTTAGCAGTCCACAGGTACTTTCAGCATTCTTCACCAACACCAAAACTCTAAAGGATCAATTCTTCTTCAGTCTTCTTTATGCACTGTCCAGCTCTCACATGCATATGAGGAGATTGAAAATACCATGGCTTGTGTCAGGCACACATTAATCCTCAAGGAGACATCTTTGCTCTTCAGCATTTGAAAGAGGTCCTTTGCAGCCAATTTGCCCAGTGCTATACATCGTCTGATGTCCTGACTGCTGCTTCCATTGGCGTCAATTGTAGAACCAAGCACTGTGAAGTCTGACAATTTCAATCTTTTCTCCATTTATCACAATGCTGCTGATAGGTCCAGTTGTGAGGATTTTTGTTTTCTTTATTGAGATGTAATCCATACTGCAGACTGTATTTTTCAATCTTCATTAGTAAGTGCTTCAAGTTATCCTCACTTTCAGCAAGCAAAATTGTGTCATCCGTGTATCACAGGTTGTTAATGATTCTTCCAATCCTATTGTCATGTTCTTCTTCATATAGTCCAGCTTCTCAGATTATGTGCTCAGCATATAGATTGAATAAGTATGGTGAAAGGATATAACGCTGACGCACT
>NW_006921653.1:9250450-9254566 GCF_000298275.1 Orycteropus afer afer
CAGTGTTTTCTTTGCCAGGCTTTGTATGGTAGTTAAGGTTGTGTGCCAACTTGGCTGGGCCTGGTTGAGTGGCTGGGCTGCTGGAGGTTGTTATAACCCATGATGAGACTGGCAATCAACTCCATGGTGGGATCTACCATAAAGAGCTGAATAGCTGCTTTCGAGATGTGGTCTGCTTCCTGTACACAAGAAACAGCTTTGGGAATGGTCTCTAGCTTATGGCATGCTTCAGCCTTTCATGTAGCTGAGTCATTGTTCAGCAGCCTTCCATGCTCTGTTGATCTTGGGACTTTCAATGGACCTGAATCAATGGCCTGCCGTGTTTTTTTTGTTTTTTTTTTTTAATATCAGGACTGTCTCTTTTTTCTTGTTGAGCTTGAGTTTTTCAGCCTCAGCAGCCAGCAGCTGCCTGAGTGAAGAAAATCCTCCAGCTTCCATGGCCGGGAGCAGGAGGCAGTTGCTGAAGCCCAAAGTTGAGGGACTTTCACCCTGCCCCTAGAGCCTGGCACTTTGAACTAGGACTTTAAGATTGTAAAACTGCAAGAGAACAAACTCCTGTTTGTTAAAGCCATCCTGTTTATGGTATATTTCTGTCAGAGCGGCACTAGGTAACCAAAGTACTTTGGTATAAGTGTTATGCTAGATTCTTAGAATGAAATTAGAAGTCTCCTTTCCTTTTCTCTGCTCTGAAATAGTTTGAGCTTTATTGGATTGAGCTCTTCTTTTAATGTTTGGTAGAATTATCCAGTGAAGCCATCCAGGCCAGGCCTTTTTATTGCTATTGTCAGGAATTTTAAAAATTACCTCTTCAATCTCTTTTGCTCAGTTTTTCTACCTCAGTTTATTTTAGTTTAGGTCAGTAGTGTGTTTCTAGAAATTTTGTCCATTTTTGCAGGTTTTCAAAATAGTGGAAGTACAGTTTTTCATAGTATTATCTTATGATTCTTTTTTATTTCAGTTGATTTTGTTGTAATGTCACCCATCTCATTTTTTTGTTTGGGTTATTTGTTTCTTATGTTACTTTTCTCTTGTAAATTTGGTCAGTAGCTTGTCAGTTTTATTGATCCTTTCAAAGAACCAATTTCTGGTTTTGTTGATTCTTTCTATTGTTTTCTTGTTCTCTGTTTCATTGATTTCTGCTCTAATCTTTAGTATTTCCTTTCTTCTGATGACTCTGGGCATCTTTGGCTTTCTTTCTTCCTTTTTAGTTCCTTGAGTTAATGTAATGATTTGGGCTCTTCTTTTTTGGTGTATGCATTTTTTGTTGTAAATTCACCTCTGTGCACTGCTTTTCCTATGTCCAAAAGGTTTTGGTATATTGTGTTTTCATTCTCATTTTATTCTAGAAATTTTTAAATTCCATCTTTGATTTCTTCTATTACACAATGGTTCTTAAGCAAGATGTTATTCAGTTTCTGTGTATTTGTTTATTGTTATTTTTTCCTTGCTCTTCCTGTCATTGATTTCAACTTTTACAGTATTGTCATAAGAGAAAATGCTTTGTATTATTTTGATATTTTGGATTTTATTGAGCCTTGCTTTATGTCCTAAAATGTGTCTATTCTGCAGAATGATTCACGTGTACATTGAAAAAGAATGTACACTTTGCTGCTGTTGGGTAAAATGTTCTGTATATGTCTATGAAGCCATGTCAGTTGATTGTGGCATTTCAATCTCTTGCATCATTTTAAAGTTTCTTTCTAGTTGTTCTATTCTTCACCAAAAGTTGTATATTGAAATCTCCTACCATTATTATGGAATTGTCTATATCTCTTTTCAATACTGTTAGAGATTATTCCATGCATTTGGAGCCCTGTCATTGGGTATGTATATATTTATTATAATTATGTTCTTTGAGCGGACTGTTTAATCTTTATATAATAACTTTCTTCATCTTTTTGATTTATTTTGTCTTTAAGTCTATTTTATCAGAAATTAGTATTACTACTCCTGCTCTTTTATGATTATTTTCTGCTAGATATTTTTTCCATTTTAGTTTATTTATGTTTTTGTATCTAAGGTGTGTCTCTTCTAGACAGGTTTTTTAATCCATTCTGTCACTCTCTGTCTCTTTACTGATGCATTTGTGCCATTTACATTCAGTGTGAGTACTGATAGTTATAAGTTTACTGCTGTAATTTTGTTATGCTATTTTTTCTAGCCCATGATATTGACAGTTTATTTGTCCTTATTAATTTTCCATTCTCAGGTTTTTGTTTGTGAACTTTCCTTTCCTTTCTTTCTTTATTGTTAATTTTGTGTTTACTGAGTTTTTATGTTTTCTTACCTTTTTATTTTGATAACTGTGTTTGTTAACTACTGCATGGATACTTTGAAATTTACCTTTATGTTCCTAAGTTTAAAGCAGTCTTATTTCTTGATATCACCTTGATATCCTTTCCCTATGAAAGATGTATTACTGCACAATTTATTCCCCCTTGTTATTTTGACATTGTTGTTATTTTCAGATTGATATATCTGGTTGCCTGTTTTCAGTTTTTTCAGTTTTGTTTTGGTTTTGAAAATTCTTTATCTGTGTTGGTATCTGGCTGAGGCTATCTTGTGTCATAATCACAAGTTGTTGTCTGATGTTGGTTGTCTGTCCAAAAAACTCCCTCTAACATTTCTTGTAAGGTTAGTTTGGTTTTCACAAGTTCCCTAATTTCTGTTTATCTATAAATCTCCTTATTTTACCATTGTATTTCAGAGACAATTTTGCTGATATTAAATTCTTGATTGGCGACATTTTTTCTTTCAAGGTTTTATATATGTCATTTTATTCCTTCCTACTGGCATGGTTTCTACTCAGTAATCAGAAATTAATCTTATTGGTTCTCCTTTTGCCAAATATGCTTTCGGGATTCTTTCTTTCTCTTTGGTTTTGGCAAGTTTGATTATGATAGATCTTGGTATTTTCATTTCGTGTCTGTACTCTATGAGGTTTGTTAAGCTTATTGAATAGATGTCTCCTTGTCTTTCATGATATTAGAGATATTTTCTGCCAGCAAATCTTTGACACTTCTCTCTGTTATTTTACTTTATTTATTTTATTTTTTATGCCTCTTCCTTTCTGAAATACCAATCTCATGTAAATTTTCTTCTAGACAGTGTCTCACAAAATTCTTAAGCTTTCTTCATCCATCTTCATTCTTTTTTTAAAATTTTTTTTCTTGATTTTTTCCTCAAACAAATTGATGTCAAGGGATTTGTCCTCTAATTCATTGGTCTGGTCTTCTATTGACTTACTTCTGCTTCTATGTTATCTACTTATGAAATTTAATTGTTAATATTTTGGATTTCTAGTTGTTCTTTTTGTATGCTTTTTTTTTTTTTTATTGTGATTTGGATGAAGATTTACAGAGCAAATTCACTTTCCATACAGCAGTTCACATACATTTTGTCTCATGACATTGACCACAGTTTACAACAATGCAACAGCTCCCCTCCCAGTTCCTTCCTATAGTTACCTCTTCCCAGTGTCCATCCCTCCATGCACTACTGCTCCCTGAGCTGTCTCCCTGTGGATAAGCAGCCCTTCTTTCTCCCTTGATTGTTCTCTCCAAGGAGAGTATCTACTTGAGGTAAATATTCAACTAATATGCCTGTATTTTGTTTGGCTGGAAACCATAGATGTGGGTCCAATTCCAGACCTGAAGGGCAGCTACGGGCCATAGTCTCAGTGGTTCCACCAGGCTCTATCGGACCAGCAAACCTGGTCCCCTCCCCCCTTTTTTTCCCAAATGATTTTGAGTTTTGTTCCACATTGTTCTCCCTCCCTATCAAGGATCTCCTACATAGATCCCCTTCCACATGGATGAAAGTGGTAGCCGGGCACCATCTAGTTCTTCTGGTCTCATAGTCATATAGACTGCAGATCGGATGGTACACCAGTCACTAGGACTAATTGTTTCCATGAATTTTTGGTTTTCTTCACTCTTCTTTGCTCTAGACAAGGAGAGAATCATCGTTGCATCTAGATGGCAGCTTGCTAGCTTTTGAGATCTCAGTCAATACTCACCAAAGTAGGAGGTGGAAAAATGTTTTGTATAGTATGTTATGCCAATTGAGCTTGAAATTCCCTGTGGCTGTAGTCCCAAGCCCCCAGTTTCAACTACT
>NW_006921653.1:9258989-9300970 GCF_000298275.1 Orycteropus afer afer
GTTGGCCCACTGGTGGAGAAGGAGGAAGTGTCTCTCGCTCAGTAAGTGAAGTTGCAGGAGTTGTGGGTGTAGTTGTGTCTTATAGGGACTGTTGCTGTCTCCCACTCAGTTAGACAAAAATTACAATTGAATAACAATCAAAAAACTAAAAGCACATGGACAAAAAACACAACATGTAATCATATAGGAACAGTAACCAAAAAAGAAAAAGAAAAAAAGAAGAGGAAAAAGACAAGAAAACCTGCAATATCTGGATATAGGGCAGTAAGAAAAAAAAGGTAGACAAGGAGGATAATGAAGGAAAAAAATGGGAAAAATGCAAAAAAGAAAAAGAATGAATGGGGTTAAGCCCAGGAAAAAAGGGGGAAAAATTAAATTAATTTTTTTTTTTTTTTTCCAACCAGGAACAGGGAAAAGAAAAAAAACTGAAAACTGGGACCTTGGCAGGGAAGAATAACCAAAAATCATAAAAAAGGACAACATTATTATTAATAATAGAAGTTTTAAAACTGACAAATACAAGCAAACTAAGCACCAGAAAAAAGAAAGCAAAAAATAAAATAAAATAAAAAAAGAGAAAATAACTCAGTGGAAGACAGGGCAGGGCACCCAGGGCTCTGAGCACACAGACTGAGATGGAGTTTCTGCATTTCTAGAAGATGAGTGGGAGTGGGGGATGGCCGCATCTCCATTCACCAAGTGGGTGTGGGGTATAAGAGTAACAAGAGGAATGTCGCACCTTTTCAGTCCTGCAAGTCCATGTCAGGAGTGTCCTTGAGGTTGCTGGCAAGCAGAACGTGTTCTTAAGCCCCGGGAATCTGCAAGAGTGCTGTCTCTTTAAATATCCAAAATGGTCAAGCTGCTTTTGAACATTCAAAATGGCAGCAACCTCCAGACAGGCAAAAGTCCACAGCTCAGCTCGCATTTCTCTTCACCTTCTCCATTTATTCCCCGGTCACCAGAGTACGCCTCCATGCAGTCCCTGGCTAGCAGGGCTGATTTTTAGGTTAATTCTTAGGTCCTACCACTACTCGGCATTCTCAAAACTGTCTGTGGCATGCCATCATGATCGCTCAGGATCGCTGCCAGACCGCAGCTCAGTCTGTCTCCATTTTTTGGTATTTTCATGCAAATTCTTCTGCTATTTGGGGTTTAGTTCACTTCTATATCCTTCCCTTCAAGGCTCAGGGGTCCAGGATTATCTTCTGTGTCTGTGTTAATTGGTTTCCCTTTTCTTTGTTGGAGAGGGTCTGTGCAGTCTTTCTGCCTAGTCCACCATCTTACCAGAACACTTTGTATGGTTTCTGTTTATTTGTTTCATTCTTGTAGTGTTTTATGAATTCTTCTATTACTTTGTCTGTTTTCATTGGTTTTGTTTGTCTTTTCCTCACTTGCATTCATGATCTCTTGGAGAAGCCTATATATTAGTTTTTGAATTCCTTATCAGGTAACTCCCTCTAGTAGGTTTTCTGGTTATTTCACTCACTTGCTGAAGACATCTTGTCCTCATTCTTTATGTGATTTGATACTATCTGTTGTCTCTGAGTCATTAAGGTGTTTTCCATTTCCTGATTTAAAAAAAAAAAAAAAACTGAGAAGAAAAGGTGTGGTGTGATAGTACTTTGGTCACTAGTCTAGTCACACTGGAGTTTTCGCCACCTGTGTTTGAGTGGGTGGGTAGATGTTAGGTGTGTGAGCAGAGGTCTGTGTTTCTTTTTCTTACAAGGTAGCTGAGGATGTAGCTATCATTGCTAGTGTGGTGATGTGTCTGTCTGGATGATCATCTGGGGGTGGATGCAGGAAGCTGGGTTGGATATTATGGATGCAGGAAGCTGGGTTAGATGTTGTGTGCGCACAGTACCCATTGTCAGGTGGTCAGGGTGATGGTGCCTGAGTTGTCAGTCACTGAGTGAGTGGTATAGAAACTCTCAAAGACAGTCTTATATATCCTGGCTGCCTGTAGGTGGTTGTAGTAGGCAAAAGCCTTTTGTTGCAGGCAGGTGCAATGAAGAGGGTGAGGCAGAGGAGATGTCACCAGTCCACAGGTCCTCAGTAGGAGAGATGTCCACTAGAATGCAATGTGGTTGAGGCTATGTCACTACCCCTCTGCAAACAAGAAGTACCTCTACTCTGGGAGTCCCTGGGAACTGGTATTTTGGCATAGAAGCAGGCACTTCCAGTTAACAGGCTCTTGGTGCCAGTAGCTGTGCATAACAGTGGCACTGTCACTGTGTGTGTCCCTGATTAGGTTAGCTTGGCATGAGGGCAGGGGTGTTAGTCCTTGGCTGAGTGGAAGAGGGAGTGTCACCAGTCCCTACACCCATAAATCCAATGAGCAGGTGGAAAAGTGGACCCTTCCAATCTGTGGGCACTGGCTCAGGTAGCTGGGGTTAGGAACTGTTACTGCCAGTCTGGCCCCCAAGTATGCGTGGGTGAGCTGAAGAGGGTTATTGCTGGACTACAGGCTCCCACCATGAGAGTATAAGCCAAAGAGGGGATGCCACTGTCCATGAGCCCCTGTGTGGAGAAGCAGATGCCATCAGATTGTGGGTCCCTGGTGCAGTTGGGTGGGTTGAAGAGGGGATGCTGCTGTTCCATGAGCCCTCAGGATGAGTGGTTAGGCAGAGAAGTGAGTGCTGCACTTCTGCAGGACCCTGGTAGTGGAGCCAGGTGAAAGGCTGGCATCTCTGGTCTATGAATACCTGGGTGAGTGGCTGAGCAAATGGGTGAGGTTCAGACTGTGGACCCTTGGCTCCAGGAGCAGAGAAGTAGTGGGTGCTGCTGGACTGTGGTCATGTACAGATTGGGGGGACACTGCAGGTCCTTGAACCTCCAGTGCCAGAGGGTTGAGTAAAGCATAGTGGCTGAGATGTGTGTACTTACTTTCACAGGGTGGGAGCACTCTTGCCTGGTTCTGGATGTGGATGCAGGGTCACTCCTGTTTATCTATACCAGGTGATGGAGGTTTCACTTGGGAATGCTGCTTACTTTGTCTCAAATATGGCTGTGCTTTGCAGGTTTGTCTGGCAGGGTATAAGCAATTGGTAATTCTCCATGTCCACTGCATTTTTACAGTCTTTCTTTCCACTTTGCACTTGGACTAGTTCTTCAGCCTTGCCTTTGATGCCTAGAGCTCCAAACTTGTCATCTATATATGGATCATTTTTTTTTTCCCAGGTCTTTGTTGTAAGAGGGACATTAAGAGGCATCTGACTATGCTGTCATCTTAAACCACCTCCAGTCATGAAGATTTTACCCTATGTTTTTTTCTAGGACTTTTGTAATTTTAGGATATATATTAAGATCAAGTATTCAATTTGAGTGAAATTTTATATGGTATGAAATATGGATTCAAGTTCATATTTTTGCTTAGAGAATTCCAATTGACCAGTTTCATTTATTGAAAGATTATTCTTTCTCCACTGAATATTTTTTTGCATCATAATTGAAATCAACTAATGATACATGTACAGTTGACCCTTGAACAGTATGGATTTGAACTGCATGGGTCCACTTATACATGGATTTTTTTTTTCTGTATATATATTGAAAAAAATCATTTATTACCATAAATACACAAAATCTGTTATTAAAAGTTAAAATTTATCAAAACATATGCACACAAACAATTATAGACCATACATAGCTCCATTTGCCACTGAGAGAAATGTAAAGGAACAAAGATACAGTACTAAATTATAACTCCATAAAATTAACTGTAGTACATACTATATTAGCCAACTGCCTGGCATTTCAAGATAAATAAATCCAGTGTAAGGTCCGTTGTGAAAAAAGAAAAGGAAGTTTGTGAAGCCATCACTGCAACTACACCAGCAGGTGAGAAAACCTTGCACAGCTGACAAAATACTGTTTTATTTCATATTGAAAAGGTATCTTTTATATGGGTGAAAGATTGCTATAAGAAATGTATACCTATAGACTGTAATATGATTCAAGAAAAAAACAAACTTATTACATGACAATTGAAAGCAAATGGAAGATGAAGAATCTAAAGCTGTATAATTCAATGTTAACAAAAGATAGATTGATAATTTTAGAAACAGGTTTAGCTTAAAAAATGTCAAAATAACAGGTGAAGCAATTTCTGCTGACCATGAGTCAGCAGATGAGTTCTTAGATGCCATTAAGAAAATCATTGAGGAGAAAGGATATCTGCCGAACACATTTTTTAATGCACATTAAAGTACTCTACTCTGGAAAAAATGCTACTGAGAACATTTATCAGTAAGGAAATAAAAGGAGGCACCAGGGATAAGCCAGGGAAAGTTAGGCTAACTCTACTGTTTTGTGAAAATGCAGTCAGGTTTATGATCAGAATTTCTTATGTAATCAATAAAGCTTCCAGTCAACAGTGGGCTATTAGTAGTTAAGTTCTTGGAGAATCAACAGTTATATGTGGATTTTTGACCATGTACAGGTCTGGCATACCTAATCCCCAGGTTGTTTAAGGGTCAACTGTATGCGGGTATCTTGGATTCTCTCTACTGTTCCATTAATTTGTCTATCTTGATGACAATGCAAAAAGTGTAGCTTTATAACAAATCTTGATATCAGCTAGTATTAGTACTCCAACTTCTCTCTTTTTAGTAATTTATATGATTTTTGTTTTTGTTATTGAGAATATACACAGTAAAATATACACCAATTCAACAAGCTGTGCATATAAAATGTAGTGACGTTGATTACATTCTTTGAGTTGTGCAACCATTCTCGCCAAATTTTTCTGAATTATTCTTCCCTCATAAGAATAAATTCAGGGCCCTCTAGGCTTTATATCTATCTTTCAGGTTGCTGTTTTCAATTTGGTGCCTTATCTGGCCACTCCTCGGAAGGAAGGTTGGGCAATCCTACTTCCGTAGTGATACTGCCTCGGAAACCCAAGGAGGGGTCGCTATGAGTCGGGGCCGACTCGACGGCACATAACAACAACAACAACAATCTTAAAAGACCACAATGCTCAAGGTAGATATTTATCAGTAGCAAAGCTAAACCTATTGCTTGGTTTCAAGGAGACTTCTTTTTAAAGTTATTTTGCCTATTATGAGTTCTTTCCATTTCTTTGTCAATTGTAAAATAAGCTTGTTAATCCCTATATAATATTCATGCTGGTATTTTTTATTTGAATTGCATTAAATCTAACTATTAATTTGGGAGAGATTGCTTCCTTAATAACTGGATTCCTTGAACAATGAACACTGTATGCTGTTTCATTATTTAAAAAAAAAAAAAAAAAAAAAAAACTCACTGTCATTGAGTCATTTCTGACTCATAGCAACCCCTCCTTGGTTTTGTGAGGTGGTATCTCTATAGAAGTAGATTGCCCAATCATCCTTCCAAGAAGTGGCTTGTGGGTTTGAACTGCCAGCCTTCTGGTTAGCAGTCAAGTGCTTTAGGCATTATGCCACCAGAACTTCTTTTCATTAATTAGGTATTCGTTAATCATTTGCAGAAATATTTGAAGGCTTCAGTGTACACAATTATTTCACACACATTTTTTGTTAAACTCATCCTTAAGTATTTTCCATGCTATTTTAAGTGTGGATGTAGTTTTTTCCTTTTTAATATTTGGTTGTTAGTATATAGAATGCAATTGATTTTTTTGTATTGATTTTGTATCTTTTCACCTTGTTAAATTCACTTATTAATTATAATAGTTTTTATTATAGATTACTTCAGCTTTTCTACATAGAAGATGACATAATATGTTAATAAAGACAGTTTATTTCTTCCTTTCGTATTGGGATGGCTTATTGCCTTGGCTCCAACATTCAGTACAACAGTGACAAGAGCTAGTTAAAGAGTACATTCTTGTCTTGTTCCTGATTTTAGGGCAAAAACATTTAATTTTTCACCATTAAGTATAATGTTAATTGTAGGTTTTCAGTAGATATCATTTATAGGCTGAGGGCATTTCCTCTAATCTTAGTTTGCTGAGAGTTTTTTTGTTTTGTTTTGTTTTGTTTTTACTATTTAAAATCAGGAATTTACAGGCTCCATATCCTGATCTTCCTGATTATCTGTCCATATGTTCCCATTCCAGGTTTCAGGATCCCATTGTTTTCCAATCAATGCCCTCACTTTAATGTCAGACACTGTTCTGAATTGGCAATATAATTGGTGTTGTAATTCAGCCACCCTTACAATAAGACTCTGGGTTTGGTTTCCAGTAATATCAGCTCTGTTACTAGAAAATATAAGGCTTTCTTTCAGAGCACAACTGGAAGCACTGAGGTCTTTTATGTGGCACTTAAGCCGAGACTCAGCAGCTCTGAGATCATCTCGCTCTTTCACCACTTTGTCTAGTGTAAGTAGGACCAACCAACCAGCTTCCTTATACTCCTCGTTCTGACAAAATTGCCGAAGAGTATCAAATATCCAATCACCCAGAGCATCACTTCTCACAAGTACTTGATCTATTGGTGGTGCTATTTCACGTATTAATTTTGCCACCTCATGCCACTGATTAGCAGGGCCCTCTTTACTAACAGACGCAGGGTTGCTAGTGTCTTTAAGATACATCAAACTGGAGAACCAATTTAGCAAGCCCATCCTTAAGGTTTTGTCTCTCTATGACCACTCCTGGTACCAAATGTGTTAGACTGGGTTCTCTAGAGAAACAAAAACTAGCAAAGCTTATATATATATATATATATATATATATATATATATATATATATATATATATATATATATATATATGGAGAGAGAGAGAGAGATTTATCTTAGGATATAAGCCGGCAAGTCCAAAGTTCCTGGATCAAACGTCAAGCTGGAGGCTTTTCCCGGCTCCCATACCCACAGGGGCCAAGGAGCTCAAGGCTGTATTATATGTATATTAATTTTCTTGAAGTTGTCTTACAGATGACTGCTACGTTGTTCCTTTTTTGATCTTTTATTTCTCAGGGCTTCATTTTAAATATCTTCCTTTGCTGTGTCTTCAAATTCATCATTTTTTTTTTCTGCAGTACTAAATTTTCCATTAATCTTATACTGTATATATTTCATTTCACATATCATAGTTTCTAGAAAGTCAGTTGAGTCTTATATCTTCTTTGTTAAATCTTTCAAATGGCTTCTTGAATATGCAATTCAATTATAATAACTGACTTAATGTTCTTGCTTGCTAATATATCATCACTGTCATTTGGTAAGTTTTAATTCATTGATTTTTCTCTTAATTATGTGTCATATTTACCTGTTTCTTTGAATGTCTGATTTTTTGTTTTGTTTTGTTTTGTTTGATATCAGACATGAATCTACCCTGTTGTTAAGGTTTGTTATGGGAAGTTACTTGGAAATGGCTTCATTCTTATAGGTTTTCTTTTGTTTTTATTATGCAGGACCAGAACAAGGTTGAATTTGGAGCTAAATTTTCCTCCCGATTGAAACCAAATCCTCCCAAGTACTCTATCCAGGACCCTATACAGTAAAATTTCCACTCATAATTCTGGACACAGGCACTAACTTCAGTCCTCTATGAGCTCTGAGGATTGTTTCCTCTAACATTTTTTAGTAGTATTTTCCCTCATCTCAGGCTATTTCCTCACCCACATGTAAGGACAAGGTCTTGAGAACACTCTATAGATCTCTGGGGTTCTCTTTCTGTCCAACTCTCTCTTCCTCTGTACTCTTTACTCTCTTAAAAAGACTAAGGACTTTCAGGGCTTGCAGCAATCACCTATCAGCTCAAGGTGACTGCCAGCTCCACAATTGCTCCCACTCTGTACAATGCTATCTGAAAATAGAGCTCATAGTCCTTTTTTGTCTCATATCCAATATCTTGAAGACTTTAGTTTTCATATATTTTGTCTTTTTGTTGTTGTTGTTGTTATTTCGGGTGGGATAGTAAATCAAGTCCCTGTTATTCCATCCTGGCTGGGAGAAGAAATTAGATGTTTTTTCTTTTAGATATTTTATTAAGATTCTTTTTTGAATGATTGTGCAGGGAAAAATGCAACTAAAGGTCCTTAATAAATCCTACCATATAAATGGAGTCTAACATTTTTGTACATGTTAAAAAGTTTAAAAAAAGAATTTAGATAACATAAGCATGACAAATAATCACACTTGGATTTAAATTAAGGGATAATCAACTCTATTGTAACTGAACTTTCAATTCTAAATTCTATTCCAAAACTTCTTTTCCAGGTTGTTAGTATCCAGATTTCTGCCTCAACATATCCCAGATAAGTAATTTTCTACTTTGGGGGATAATCCATTTGTTATTGGATAAATTTTACTCATTCAACCATTTTTCAGCAATTGTTTGTTAAGTATCTAGATTGGCTAGGCACTATCTTTACAAACATAAATAGAGTACATTTTGCTCCTTTGACAGGCTCACAGTGCAATACCCTAGCAGATAGGTAAACAGGTAATAAGAGTACACCTGCTCAGAACTATAATTAAGCATGTTTAAAACATACATTCTTTTTTTAAAAAAACACAAAGACTGAAAGAGGATAGCACACTTAGGAAACTACAAATAATTTGATTAAGCTATAGTACAAAAGTGGGAGCTCTGGTGGCATAGTGCTTAAGGCATTTGACTGCTTACCAGAAGGCTGCCAGTTCATACCCATCAGCCACTCCTCCAAAGGAATATTGGGCACTCTATTTCCATAGTGATACCACCTCAGAAACCCAAGGAGGGGTCACTATGAGTCGGATCTGACTTGACGGCAATGAATTTTAGTACAAAGGGCATGTTGAAGAGAAGTAAAAGATGGGATCGAAAAGGTAGAGCAGAGTAAAATAATGAAGCATCTTAAATATCATTCTTAAGATTCCAAGCCTTATAGTGAAAAAGTAAGAAACTTTTGAAGCCTTTTAAATAGACGTGTGTTATGATCTATCTTTAACATCACATTAATCTCCCTGGGAGATGTAGCAGTAAATAGCAGGAGATGGCAAAATATAGTCTATGGGCCAAATCTAGCCCACTGCCTATCTTTGTAAATAAAATGTAATTGGAACACAGTTATGTTTATTTGTTTGCATATTTTCTATGGCTGCTTTCTTGCTACAATGACAGAGATGACTAGCTGTGACAGAGACATTATATTCCACAAAACAGAGTATTTATTGAGTTCTTTAGAGGAAAAGTGAGGCAACTCTTGATTACAATGAGTCAAGAATGATTTTTTGAACTAATTAGAAAGGTTCCAGCAACAATTTTAATGAAGCAGAATAACAATCTGGCATTTAACAAGGTTTTAAAGTGTTCACCATCACTAGATCATGATTTTTACCATTTCCTTCAGAACTATATCTAAATCTAAATCAAAATCAGGAGGCATGTTGCTAACTAACCACCAACTGGTCTCTGTGAATAAAACAATATGTGGGCAAGGCAAAGCATGGATTGTCAATGGTGCTTTATTCTTTCAGCAATGCCCTTTCTCAGTGCATACATTGCTGTGTTTCCTCAGAACTGAGCTGAAAGCACCCTCTTCAATCTAATCATGGCTCATAAAATATTCTCTTTCTTCTGTAAATATTCTGAGATGAATACTGAATTATCTAAAATATTGAGTATGTGTTTCCCTGCACATAGATTAAGAGCAGATGTCCACCTTGTGCGAAGACATTTCATCCAACTATAAGTCAAAATCCCTCTACACCTACCCAACATATGATTTCTCCTCCTATTTTTTTGACAAAGTTAAACAGTGTCATTGGATAAAGGAAATTTGCCAACAGCTTACCTTGCTTTCTTCTCAGTCTAATATTTATCACTTTGCAGATGGTTTTATATGCTTCTTGGCAGTGTGTTACTTACAAATGGTTTTGCTATAAGGCAAAAGTAAAGTTTGGTCATTTTCTATGTTACCAGAAAAAAATTGTTCAATTTCAGGCAGAAAAGCATAATTTTGTTACCACTCTGGTGAAATTTGATTGTTTTAACAGAGCGGTCATTGTACTTTTGTAAAAGTCTTCATAGCTTTATGATGACACTATTTTATCACATTTTATAGGAAATAATATCCCAAGGATTAGGATGGGTCCTAGCTGGTGGGACAAAATCCAGTTTTCAGATATTACAAGTCACATTTCATATTCTTTTTCTATCAAAGATATTCTCTTTTCCTACACATATTTTGTTTGTGTTTGGTACTCTCAAGTTGATTTTTGACTCACAGTGACCCCATGTGATAAAGTAGAACAGCCACGTAGAATGTTCTCACAGAATCCCTTTCCTGTACAAGTGTAATTTTATATCCTATAATTTCATTGGATCGTTGTTTAATATTTAAAATTATATCTTTATTCTGAGTACTGCTATTTCCTTTTCATGACTTTTAAAGGGCCACTTTTGGCTAATTGCCACTTCTAAAAACTATATGGTTTGGGAACATAACTTGCCCTGATACTTACAGGAAAACACACAAATGTAACATATGTGAAAAATCATATACAACTTTATGAAAAAAATTAACCAAGATGGGCTGTCTCCTGATAAATAAATGGAGCTTAGATAATTTCATAGAAACATCCTTTGCACAAACTTTAAGAGAGTAAAAGCTATGAACAAAGCGCTAGGATTCTTATAAAAATGCTAATCAACTTTCTTTCTCAAATTTCTGAAATTTATGTGTATAAAATTTTATAATCAAATTTTTTCTATAAACCAATAGAATTGTGAATCACTTGTCCAACTACCCATTATCTGAGACTCACAGATATGGGGGGAAAAATCACTTGCCATCAAGTCAATTCTTACTCATAATGACCATATAGGACAAAGTAGAGCTGCCCATAGAGTTTCCGAGCCTATAAATCTTTACAGAAGCAGACTGCCACATCTCTCTCCTGTGGAGCAGCTGGTAGATTCAAATTCCCAATGTATTGGTTAGCAGCCAAGAATCTTATACATGGCACCACCAGACCTCTCACAGATATAAAGTGAGATTAAATTTCAGTAAATCTGTATAAAAACCTATTGAACTGTCTAAATGAACAGCCATATATTTAAAGTTCAGGGAGAAAATGTACAGAAGTTGCACTTAGTAAAATGTAGCAAAAACTTTAAGTGTAAAGAGTAAATAAATCGATAGAGTTATTGAGCATTTATGGTATTGTTTATGTATTTACTTCCCATTCGATTCCACAGAGAATTTCAAAAAGCTTGTATAAATACTTAAGGAGATCTGGTGGTATAGTGGATAAGAGACTTGACTGCTAACTGGAAGATCAGAGGTTCAAACCCACCAGGTGCTCGACAGAAGGAAGACTGGGAGATTTACTTCAGTAAAGATTCACAGTCTTGGAAACCCAGTGGGGGTGGCTATGAGTTGGAAACGAATCAATGGCAGTGAGTTTGGTTTGGTTTTGGTTTAGCTAAATATTTATGATACAGATTGGTAAAATAAATAACTGAAAGAATATGGTTGAAAGGAAATTTTAACGTAGAAAAAAAAACACGTTAAATGTTCCTATATAGCATTAAAATATCTGAACTATAAATTTGGCTCATGTTCCTTGTAACACAATCAAAATCATGGTGCTAATCATCTGGAAAATTTGAGCACTGAATTATCCAAGCTCCAGATGAGGATGGCAGGAGCTTATTTCCTTCATCGAGGACATAAAATATTCTCCTACATCTTCCTACAGTAGTTGAAGTATTTTTATATTCATTCACTGCCTAAACCAAACCCCAAAATCCATTGCTCTCAAGAAGTCGATTCTGACTCATAGCATCCCTATAGGACAGAGTAGAACTCCCCTATATATAGGGTTTCCAAGATTGTAAATATTTATGGCAGCAGACTGCCACATCTTTTTTCCACATTGTTACCTAATATGACATTATATATAGTAAATAACAAAAATTCAATGAATCATTCTTCTGTTTTCATCCTCTACTGCCATAATCTGTTAATATTTTCATTTATAACTGACATTTTACAGTAGCCTCACCAGGCTTTGTATATATAATAAAACATTCTTGTCAAATTTAAAGATTTGTGGTGCTTTGGGAAGAGGCATTTTCACGTAATCAGATTTTTCCTTATATAGTCATGCACTCACAATGTCCATTCAGGAAATGTCCAATTGCTTACATGTCCATGATCCTAACCCCCATAAAACTTATTATATTAAATATTTGAGGTAAATACAATGGTTCACAGTAAAAAAAAGGGGGGGGGCACTACTTTGTCACATAGTTCAAAATATTATTATTAATATTACTATATTATTATGTTAAAGATGTTTTAGGGTATTTGGAAGTGTTTCTTTAATGTTCTTTTATGCATTGAAAGTACAATATATACTATAGACTAAGACAAGCATTTGACCAACTGGCATCAAATATGAATCATACCTAACTGTTCTGACTTAGGTACGTATTTGACTTAAAGACAGACTTAGGAATGGAACTTGTTTGTGATCTGGGGACTACTTGTATGTAAATAAATAAATAAATAAAAATAAACCAATAGAGTTATTGAGCATTTATAGCATTGTTTATGTATTTATTTCCCTTTCAATTCCACAGAGGATTTCAAAAAGCTTACATAAATGCTTAAGGGGTTCTGGTGATGTACTGGATAAGGAACCTGACTGCTAACTGGAAGGTGAGTGGTTCAAACCCAGCAGCTGCTCCACAGAAAGAAGACTGGGTAATCTCCTTCGGCAAAGATTTACGGCCTCAGAAACCCACAGCATCCAAATCACATAATGTCCTTTTGCACAGAATGTATCATGGATGTTAAGTGGCAAGTGACTGTACTTTAAATCATATCACTTTGTTCCTATGTGTGAGCATGTCACTGGAATGGTAAATATATTTTTATATTTTTAATTGAGAATTAATTATAGCACAACAAAAATCTGAAGAAAGGATATGGTTTTAGGTTCATTCTTGAAAATGCATCCATGTTAATATATACATCCAATAAAAAATTGATTAATTCAAATAATATTTTTATTTCTAAACTTCAAGAATTTCTTCCTTTCTGGCCAAATCTACTTAATCATCAGTTTTCAGTAGAACATTAGCAAAAACTGTAAAATTAATACAAGTTTTTATAGGTAAAAGAAGGCATGAGAGGTACTCACTGACATTCAATAGTTCATAATTTGGTTGAGAGCACATAATTAACCATAATTAATTATGGTAAAGTAGAAATATTTGAGTATAATGGACTTGACTATCTTTTAATACCTAAGTAAGGGGTGCCAGTGATAAGTTCTACTACAACTAAAACCAGTGGATGCAATTAAAAGTCTTTTTCCACCCCATTTGGAAGGCTCATGTATTAAAACAGAAACATTGGAACTAAAGATGTCACACACAAACATATAGAGTCATTTCAGAATGGTCCTTGGCAGCTGGGATATAAGGGAACATGAATCTGAATGTAAAAACAACTTTAGCACAGAAAGTTGTACAGTATTATGATTTTTTGGAAGTTCTAGTGCAAAACCTTACCTTAATATTTAACAGCAACCTCTTGCCTACATACCTGTCAGCTATAAACATATTACTTGTAACTTTGGGAAAATCCAACAGAATATTAAGCAAGCATAACATTGACTTCAGAATATATTCTAGCAAACCTTTTTTTGTGTGTTACCTTTTGTTGTTGTTGTTGTTAAGAACAAGAAGCAGTATGTTAGTAATTAAGTAAATATTATAGTAAGTATAGTTTATACTTGAAGCTTATCACTCCACAGGGAACAGATATATAATTTGTGGCCATGATAATAACAACCTAATGAACTTCACATCTTTCAGGAGAGCTTAATAAACTTCAAAGAAGACAAAACAAGAATATATGAGTAAAAGTACATCCTTAGCCTTTCATTAGGCAAAATGAGCATGAGTCCTGGCTCAGCATGTCTTCCAAAGTTAGCACTCCCAACTACAAAGCAAATGTATGCAGAGAAATGTACAACAAAAGACATAGCTTTTAAAGCTCCAGTTGAGTTTCCACAAATGTTGCTTACAAAAGCCACCATTCTCTGTGTTAACAAAAAGTTGTGGATCTGTTCTTCACTAAATCCTCTTTTCTTGCATAATCCACCTTGTGCACTTTAGCTTGAGTGTGTTTTATCTGATCTAATCCTGAGCTCATTCACTCTCAGATAGAAGCAACAGGATTATTTCACATTTAAACGAGGTCCAATCTTTATGTGGTCCATAAGAGGACACCTGGCTGATGCAGAATTTAAGCAAAAGATTAACCAGGTGCTCAAGGCACACAATGATTTCAAATATAATAATAAGTTATGATAGAAATAATTACTGTCAGACCATATAAAATGCACTGTAAAGTGTGCACACTAAGATCTATACAAAACTATTATACAGATATTTGTGTGTAATGTTCACACACCTACATGCATAATAGCATTCATTTCAAGAAAGGAATCTACAAACTACCAGGAATTTTATTCCCAAAGAAAGTGTTCACATTTTCATTCATGTCTTTCTTTCATATTCAGCATAACCACAGGTTAAAATAGGGTCAGGCTTTGTGGCTTAGCAAATTAGTCCCTGATTTTTTCTTTTAATGCAGTGAACAAGAAAGCTCAATAGAAAATAATCTAGGCCCCATGATGATAGAAAACATGGATTAGTATGAAGTAAGTAAAACTCCCTTTTCTTGTCTCTGCAGATTCATTACATTTTAAATAATTCTATATAAATATAGATAGATTTGGAATATATATAGATTTTATACATATGTAGTATGTGTACCCACACACATATATTTCCTGTGGTTTTTAGATGCTAGCTGGTCTTTCCTAATGTGTTGAAGACTCAGATGCATTTTAAATAGAGCCTTGTGTCTGATTCCAGAATTGGTCATCGTCTCACTATAACAAAAAAAAGTAAAGCCAGACAAAGCTACAGAAAGACGCTTTTGACTACAAAATCCTTATAAAAATCTATACAATTGATATATGTTTTCCCTTTAGAAATTGTAAAGACATATCAAAAAGGAAGAAAATGTTTCAGACACTTAAGGACAAGGAAGGGTAATAATGATACAGATGTATATCTTGTAAACTACCTTTTGTAATATAATATAAGTTATATGTGTTTATCATAGTGATATAAATGGTATATGCTTTAGAAGGTAAAACAACTCTAGTGGTTTGTTGCATATTTCAACATATCTTAATTTGTTAAATAAAATTGAGCATCAATAAAACTGAAAAGGCTATTGCACATAGATATAATATAGATCAAATTGCTACATCTTTAAATTTAACTCACCAAGAACCACATTTCAAATGAGTAAAACTTCCTCCTCTCCCAGGGGTTCATTTTCTTTACCTGCAAAATGAGAGAGTTGGACCTACTATTAATTCACTTTTTACGTGCAATTACTCAAAGATAAATAGAGCCTCCATTATTTTAATGAAAGGAAAATATACTCCAGATAGTTACACTTTTAGTAAATTAGAGTAATAGATTAATGAAAAATATCTCTTAGGAACAAATAAATTTCAAACAGAGTTAACAGTTCTAATAAAATAAATCATAAGGAGTTGTGTTTCTGTGATCACTCAGCTCAGGAGACTTGTTCCCACAAAGCTGTATGATTAAGAATTGTTGTGCAGAACATAAATAATAGCAACGGCATCTTCAAACAAACATGCAGTTTCAAATTCTTTACCAGACCATAAACAATCTTACATTATGATACATACCATCTTACTTAATACTGAACTTAGAAATTTCATCTTCAAAACTAATAATTTAAAAAATCTAAAAATACACACACACACAAGCCAAGTTTATGATGCCAATACAGTCTATCGGCTTAATCATTCCATTTGGAGGAAAAACAAAAACCTCACTGATCTCTTTTTTTTGCCAGTGTACTGGAAAAATAATACAATTATTTTACCTTCCAAGTAATGATGTCCTTTTGAGAAAATACATTTCTTATAATAACATTAAAAGTGAGGTACACAGCTGCCTACTAGTGTTGTCAATCCTGGCTGTAGTACCTCTGGGCACAATTTTATCTAGATTTTCAATGGAGGATGGAATAGAAGGAAATTTTAGATATGTAGAAAGTAGCATTAAAAAATAATTTTTAGTACAATATGATATTTCAATGAAATGTGCACATAAGATTTAGAAAACAGAGGCAAATACTAGTATATCCACAATACTGCACTACTATTAACACCAAACACCAGGCTACAGATAAATGCATAGACAACTGAGAAGATTAAATGGGGGTGAGTGAGCAGGAATGTACCCTAGAGCAATGATAGATTTAGCTGAAGATAATAATATAGTGATATAAAATAACCACAATCATTAAAGAAGCAACAGAAAACAGAGAAATCCCTCAGAGGCAACCAAACACCTTGGGAGAGAGAACCACCAGGCCTGCCGACTCAGGACCATAGTATTCAGGGACACTAGGCTCAATTGGCACAACGTAGTTCAGAAAAATCTTGTTCTAAAACCTACTTTAGTGAATAGCAACTGGAGTCTTAAGAGTTTTTTAGCAGCTTTTTAGCAGCCATCTAAGATGCAGCTTATGGTCTCCTCTCCTGTGAAGCAAAAAAAGAGTGAAGAAAAATCAAGGCCTGTGGAAACAATTATTCCAAGGATATGATGGACCTCAAAACCAGAACTAGATGGTGTCCAGCTACCAATGCCAACTACACAGAAGGGATCAAAACTGGAGATCCTGGATAAAGTGGAAAGAAAAATGTGGAACGAAATTCAAAAACACAGTAATGACCAGAATTGCTGATCAGATAGGGTCTAGTGGTACTCCCAAGACTATGGGGAGGGGAGGGGAGGAGACTGGTTGAGGATGGTAATTGGGGAATGAAATCAAATGTACATAAACTGTTGAATGTAAAACAAATTTTGCTCTGTAAATTTGCAATCAAAGCACAAAGAAAAAAAATGGCAAAATTAAAACAATTTGGAATGGCCAATACCAGTCCATTTCAGCTCACTAATACCTAAGATATCTATCTTCAAGCATTCCATTCCATGTTTGATAACTTCCAATTTTCCTAGATTCATACATTTTGCATTCTACTTTTTAATGATTAATGGATGTTTGAAGATATTTCTTCTCATTTTGAGTCGTGCATTAGCAAATAAACGTCCTTTTACATTCACGCCATCAAGATCAACTCTACTTTGAAGAGGCAGCTCTTCCTCAGCTGTATGTTAAAGAAGCAACAGAAAACAGAGTAATCCCTCAGAGACAACCAAACACCTTGGGAGAGAGAACCACCAGGCCTGCCCTCAGGACCATAGTATTCAGGGATACCCTGAATATTCCCTTCGTATGTTGAGTAATTTCCAACCTGAATGGCTCATCTTTCAGTACTACAATAGCCAATGTTCAGCTGCTATTCATAAAGTGGTATTTTTTTTAACTTTTTATTGTGATTTGGGTGCAATTTACAGAGCAAATTCATTTCCATTCAATAGCTCATATACATTTTCTTTCATGATGCTAATTGCAATCTCCACAGCGTAACAGCTCTCCCCCACTTCCTCTCTGTGCTTACCTTTTCCCTGTGGCCTTGGTTCCTATGTATTACTGCCTTCTGAGGTTTCTCCCTGCACAAATGCTCCTCTTCTGATCTCCCAAGGCTAATTGTTCTAAGCAGTGCATCTCCCTGGTGTAATTATTCACCTCATAAATAATAATTAAAAACAAGACAAAAAACACTGCCATTGAGTCTATTCTGACTCATAGCCACTTCCATTGGGTTTCCAAGGCTGTAAATCTTTACAGGAGTAGAATACTCCATCTCCCTTCTGTGGAACAGCTGGTGGGTTAGATCCACTGGCCTTCTGATTAGCAGCCAAATGCCTTATCCACTATGCCACCAGAGCATGACTCAGGCCTGTCTATGTTTTGGCTGAAAGTTAAGCCATGGGAGTGAGTTGAATTCCAAGCCCAAAGTGTGACAAGGGCCATAGTCTCAAGGGTTTTGTCATTCTCTGTCAGGTCAGTAAGCCAGATATTATTATTATTTTGTTGAGTTTTGTCCCACGGTTTTCTCCCACTATCCAGGATCTCTAATTTTGATCCTTTTCCTATTAGTTAGTAATGGTAGCCGGCACCATCTAGTTCTGGTCTCAGGGTCATGTAAGCTGAGATTCCTATAGTCTACTAGTCCCTTGGACTAATAGTTTACATGTGTCTTTTATTTTCTTCACTCTTCTATGCTCCATAAGAGGAGAGACCAATAGCTGCATCTTAGATGGCCTCTCACAAGCTTTTAAGGCTCTTATCTGTACTCACCAAAGTAGGATATAGAACAATGTGTTTGTGTACTACGTTATGCCAATTGAGCTTGAGGTCCCCTGGAACCGTGGTCCAGAGCCTGCAGGCCCAAGACTCCCTCTTCCAAGGTGTTTGGTTGTGGCTAAGAAGTTATCATAACTTTGCCCCCTGTTAGCTCTATTATACATATGGACATTTTTATAGCAGATGGGAATATGTATGTAGAAATATCTGCCAAACCTATATATGATCATGGATATATTCCTGCTCACCTACCCACACCTTATCATCTTGCCTAATTATGTATTAACCCATAGGTTAATGTTTGTTATTATTGATAATTCAGTATTGGGTTGGTAATGGTATTTACTTTTGTTGCTTGTACATCTTGTACATCTCTCCATGTCTTCCTTTTCCTTAATAATACTGGGCTGGTCACCCACTTTTGACATATTGCCATACTCTTCACTTAAATCAATATGTGCCTCTTACCTTGCTGGCAATAGTCCATCTCTTTCACTCCCATTCCTGGTAACAAAGTTCTCTTTTATGTATAAACCTTTCCTTGGCTTTTTAAAATAGTGGACTCATAATATTTGTCCTTCTATGATGGATATATTTCACTCAGTAAAATGTCCTCCAAATTCTTCTGCATCACAAGCTGTTTAGTGGACTGTTCATGATTTTTTAATGTTGCATATTATTCCGTTGTGTGTATGTATCATAGTTTGGTTATCCTTTTATCCACAGATGAGTAGATGGGCACTTAAGTTGTTTCCATCTCTTGGCTATTGTGAATAGTGCTGTGACAAATATGTGTGTGCATATATTTATTTTTGTCTTGGCTCTCTCTCCTTTTAGATACATATCTAATAGTGAGATTGCTGGATCAAATGGTATTTCTATTTCTAACTATTTAAGGAAGCGCCACACCATTTTCCACAGTGGTTGGGCCATTTAACATTCCCACCAGCATTGTATAAAAGTTCTGATCTCTCCACATCCTCACAAGCATTTGTTGTTTGCTGCCTTGTGGAATTGTACTATTATTGCTGGGGTGAGATGATATCTCATTGTTGTTTTGATTTGTCTCTCTAATGGCAAATGATCACAAGCATTTCTTCATATGGATGTTGGCCACCTGACTATGTTCTTTGACAAACTATCTGCTCATGTTCTCTGACCATGTTTTTAATTGGATTGTTTGTCTTTTTGGTGTTGAAGTATTAAATTTTTCTATGAATTTTAGAGATAAGTCCCTTATTGGATGCAGCATTGCCAAATATTTTTTCTCAAACTGTAAGTTCTACTTTTAATTTTTTGGTGAAGTCTTCAGTGTGCTTAAGAATTTAATTTGTAGAAGGTCCCAGTCATCTAGCTTCCCTTCTATCTCCTGCATATTCTGGGTTATGCTTGATAGTCTCTTTATGCCATAAAATAGGACTTCTAAGTTTTACCCTATTTTTTATTTGATGAACTCTATAGTTTTAGGTTTTACATTTAGGTCTTTGATCCATCTTGAGTTTTGTGTATAGTGTGAGGTATAGATCTTGTTTCGTTTCTCTGCAAGTCAATATCCTGTTTTGTTAGTGCCATTTGTTAAAAAGACTATATTTTCCTCATTGACTCAATTTTGGCCCTTTGTCAAATATCAGCTGTCCATAAGTGGATGGATCTATTTTGGGATTCTCAATTCTGTTGCACTTGTTTATGTATCTGCCATTGTAGCAATGCCAGGCTGTTCTAACTACCATGCACGTATAGTAGGGTTTGAGACCTGGGGGTGTGTGACTTCATACTTTGTTTTTCTTTTTCAATAGTGTTTTGCTTATCTGAGATCTTTTTCCAATCCACATAAAATTGCTGTTGCTGCTGTTAGGTGCCATTGAGTCAGCTCCAACTCGTAATGATCTTATTTACAACAAAAAGAAACACTGCCCAATCATGCACCATCCTCACAATACTTCTTATGCTTGAGCCCATCACTGCAGCCTGTGTCAGTCCATCTCATTGAGGGTCTTCTCCTTTTTAACTAACCAAGTATGATATCCTTCTCCAAGGAATGACCCCTTCTGACATCATGACCAAAATGGGAGATATGAAGTCTAGCAATTCTCACTTCCAAGGAGCATTCCAGTCACACTTTCTCCAGGACAGATTTGTTTATTCTTCTGGAAGTCCATGGTATTTTCAATATTTTTCACCAACACCACAATTCAAAGGGATCAACTCTTCTTTGGTTTTCCTTATTCGTTGTCCAGCTTTCACATACATTTGTGGTGAGTGAAAATACCATGGCTTGGATTAGGCATACCTTAGTCTTCAAAGTGACATCTTTGTTTCTTAACACTTTAAAGAGATCTTTTGCAGCAGATTTGCCAAGTGTAATATGACATCTTATTTCTTGACTGATGCTTCCATAGGTATTGATTGTGAATCCAAGTGAAATGAAATCCCTGACAACTTCAATCTTTTTTCCATTTATTGTGATGTTACTTATTGGTCCAGTTAGGATTTTTGTTTTCTTTATGTTGATGTGTAATCCATTCTGAAGACTGTAGTCTTTGGTTTCCATCAGTAAGTGCTTCAGGTCATCTTCACTTTGAGCAAGGAAAGTAGTGTCATCTGTTTATCGCATGTTGTTAAAGAGTCTTCCTTCAATCCTGATGCCATGTTCCTCTTCATATAGTCCAGCTTCTCAGATGATTTTCTCAGCATGCAGAATGAACAAGTATTGTGAAAGCATACAACCCTGATTCACACCCTTCCTGATTTTGAACCATGTAGTATCCCCTTGTTCTGTTTGAACAATAGCCTCTAGGTCTACATACAGATTCCTCACAAGCACATTAAGTGTTCTGCAATTCCCATTCTTCGCAATGATATCTAGAGCTGGTCATGATCTACATAATCAAATACCTTTGCATAGTTAATGAACACGGGTAAACATCTTTCTGGTATTCTTTGCTAGCAGCCAAGATCCTTCTGATATCAACAATGATATCCCTTCTTCCACATCCTCTTTTGAATCTAGCTTGAATTGGTGGCAATTTCCTGTCAATACACTGCTACAATCATTTTTTAATTACCTTCAACAAAATTTTACTTGCATGTGATAATAATGATATTGTTCAGTAATCTCCACATTCTGTTGGATCACCGTTCTTTAGAATGGGCACAGATATCTATCTCTTCCAGTCAGTTGGCCAGGAAGCTCTCTTCCAAATTTCTTGGCATAAATAAGTAAGCACCTCCAGTGTTTCTTCTGCTTGTTGAAACATCTCAATGAGTATTCTGTCAGTTCCTGGAGCCTTGTTTTTCCCTAGTTCCTTCAGTGCAGCTTGGACTTTTCTTTTCAGTACCATTGGTCTTGATAGCCTACCTCCCGAAATAGTTGAATATTGATCAATTCTTTTTGGTACAGTGACAGTATTCCTTCCATCTTCTTTTGATGTTCCCTGTAATTTGATGTTCCTTGTCCATATTGCAATTCAAGGATTGAATTTTTTCTTCAGTTTTTTCAACTTGAGAAATGCTTAGTGTGTTCTTCCCTTTTGGTTTTCTAACTCTAAGTATTTGCATATTTCATTATAATGATTTACTTTGACTTCTGGAGCCACCCTTTGAAATCTTCTGTTCAGCTCCATTATCTCATCATTTCTTCCATTTTCTTACTGGAGCAAGTTTCATACTCTTCTGACATTCATTTGGGTTTTCCCATCTTTTTTATGATTGTTTGCTTTCTTCATGTATGATGTTCTTTTTTATTTATTATTTTATTATTATTATTTTTGTTGTACTTTGGGTGCATTTACAAAGTAATTTGTAAATTCATGCACATTTGATTTCATAGCACCTATTACCATCCCCAACCATAAAAACACTCCTCTCCTCCCCTCCATGTGACTACCCCCTGTGCCCTTCTTTACTATGCACTGCTGTCTGTCCAGCTTTCCCTTTATGTGAATGCCATCCCTGTGGTGTCTCATGGTTGATTGATCTAAGGAGTTCATCTCCCTAGAGTAGGTGGGTGCATTGCCCTAGGGTAAGTGTTCTGCATGTAGGTCTTTCTACTGTTGGGCTGAGAGCCAGTCCATGAAAGTGAGTTCATCTCTAGGCCAGAAGGTTAACCAGAGGTCATAGTCTTGGGGGTTCCACCAGTCTCTACATATGTGATGTTCTTGATGTCACCACAAAATTCATCTGGTTTTTGGTCATTGGTGTTCAATTTATCAAATCTATTCTTCTGATGGTCTCTAAATTCAGTACCATTGGTTCTTGATATCCTACCTCCTGAAATAGTTGAACATTGATCAATTATTTTTGGTACAGTGACTCTATGTATTCCTTCCATCTTCTTTTGATGTTCCCTGTAATTTGATGTTCCTTGCCCATATTGCAATTTAAGACTTGAATTTTTTCTTCAGTGGGATATAATCAAGGATATATTTTGGTTCTTGTGGAATTGTTTTAAATTTCTTCAGGTTCATCTTTAACTTTCATGTCAGCCATCGATAGTATTCCACAGTCATCTCCTGCCTTTGTTTTAAATGAAGATATTGAGCTTCTTTATGGTCTCTTTCCGGAGATGTAGTGAATCTGATTCCGGTGTATTCCCTCTGGTGAGGTCCGTGTATATAGCCACTATTTGTGTTGTTGAAAAAAAGGTATTTGCAATGAATAAGTCATTGTTCTTCAAAAATGCTATCATGCAGTCTCTGGCATTATTTCTATCACCTAGGCCATATTTTCCAACTACAGATGATTCTTCTTTGTTTCCAAATTTTGCTCCTGACACCTGCCCACCATGGGTGACACTGCTCATATTTGAAATATTGGTGGCATGTTCTCCAATCTCACAGCAACACACAAGACACCACAATATGATTAACTGACAGACGAGTGGTGAGTGGCGGGAAACTGACAAACTGACAACTCTTCTAGCCTTCAATCATTAATTTTAAATGCATCAAATCTATTCTTCTATAATTGAGATGGTCTCAAAATTTAGGTGGAATATAATCAAGGTTGTATTTTGTCTTTCACGAACTTGTTTTAAATTTCTTCACATTTCAACTTGACCTTGCATATGAACTCCTGGCTTTGTTTTGACTGATGATAGCGCACTTCTCCATCACCTCTGTCCTAAGTATTTGTTCTTTATTTCTTTATCTTTACTGTGATTTGGATGGAAATTTACAAAGCAGATTTGTTTTACATTCAACAGTTCATATATATTTGATATCATGTCCCTGATTTCAATCCGAAGTCATAAAAACCTCTCCTCTGTTCTCCTCCCTGAGACTACCCCTTCCCTGTGCCTTTCTTATCTATGCATTCCTGTCTTCCCAGCTTTCCTTCTGTGTGAATGCTGTCCCTCTGATGTCTCATGGCTAATGGATCTAAGGGGTGTATCTCCCTAGGGTAGGTGGATGCATGTCCCTGGGATAGGTGTTTTTCTTGTAAGTCTTTCTACTGTTGGACTGAGAGCCAATCCATGGAAGTGAGACCATTGTTAGGCCTGAAAGATAACCCAGGGGCATAGTCTCAGGGGTTCCACCAATCTCTATCTGACCAGAAATTTTGATCATTTTTGTGTTTTTGAATGTCATTCCACATTTTTCCTCCCCCTCCAACCAGGATCTCCAATTTTGATCCCTTTCTGAGGGGTTGGAATTGGTAGCCAGATACCATCTAGTTCTTCTGGTTTCAGGGTTGTGAAGGCTGAGGTCCTTATGGTCCATCATATCTTTGGACTAAGCATTTCCAAATGACTGATTTTCTTCACTTTTCTTTGCTCCAGAGGAAAAGAGACCAATAGATGCACCTTAGATGACCACTCAAAAGCTTTTAAGTTCCCAGTCACTATTCACCAAAGTAGGATGTAGAACAAGATTTTTATATACTATTTGTGCCAATTGAGCATGATGTTCCCTGAGAATATGGGCCAGCGCCCACAGGCCCAGTGATTCTCTCCCTCAAGGTGTATGGTTGTCTCTGAGAAGCTACTCCAATATTGTCCTGTTGCTTCTGTAATGTATATGGATAATTTTGTAGCACAAGTACATATGTGAGACTATCTTCTTGGGAACAACCTAGGTGCCCATTGACAGAAGAATGAATAATCAAACTATGGGTTTACTATGCATAGGATCATGTCATCTGAAAATAGAGATATCTTTACTTCTTCTTTGCCAATCTGGATGCTTTTTATTCCTCTTTCTTACCTTATTGTCCTGGCTAGGACTTCTAATACAAAGTTAAATAGAAATTGTGATAGAAAGCATCCGTGTCTGGTCCCATTGACAAAGGGAATGCTTTGAGTCTTTCTCTGTTGACAATAGTGTTGGCTGTTGGTTTTGCATATATGCCCTTTACTATGTTGAGGATTTTTGAACAGGAATCAGTGTTGAATTTTATCAAGTCCCTTTTCTGCATGTGATCATATGGTTCTTTTCTTTTGGTTTGTTTATGTGATTGATTGCATTGATTGTTTCTCTGATGTATAACCATCCTTGCATAGCTGGTAAAAATCCCCCTTGGTCATAGTGTATTATTTTTTTAACATGTTGTTGTATTCTGTTGTCTAGGATTTTGTTGAAGGTTCTTGTGTCTATATTCATGAGGGATATTGGTCTGTTGTTTTCCTTTTTAGTGGCGTCTTTATATGGTTTTAGTAACAGGGTTATGCTTGCTTCATAGAATGAATTTGAGAGTATTCCATTATTTTCTATGTTCTTGAATCATTTGGTTGCCATTCTCCAAGCCAGGGTGTTTTTCTGTGGGGATTTTTATTTTTTAATTATTATTATTATTTTTATATATATATTTTTTTATGACTGGCTCAATTTCTTCTTTTGTTATGGGCCTGTTCAAGTATTCTATCTCAGACAGGGTTAGTTTAAGTAGATCTTGTGTTTCTAGAAATTTGTCCATCTCTTCCAGGTTCTTGAATCTGTTGGAGTACAGCGCTTAACAATATTCTGTTATTATCTTTTTTATTTCAGTTGGTTTTGCTGTGATGTCACTGTTTTCATATATTATTCATGTTATTTGCATCTTCTCTTTCTTTTCTTTTGTTAAATTTGCCAGTGCTTTGCTAATTTTGTTAAACTTTTCAAATAACCGGTTTCTTGTCTTGTTGATTTTCTCTATTTTTGTTTTTGTTTTTGTTTTTGTTTTGTTTTCTGCTTCATTTATTTTTGCTCTAACCTTTATTATTTCCATACTTTGGGATATTGTAGGTTTCTTTTGTTGCTCTTTTTCTAATTCTTGGAGTTGTTGAGTTAAATTGTTTGTTTTTATTTTTTCTTCTTTTTTGATGTGTGCATTTATTGCTATAAATCAACCTCTGAGTACTGCTTTCACTGTGTCCCAAAGGTTCTGGTAATGGTATTTTCATTCACATTTATTTCTAGTATTTTTTTTTTAATTTCACATTTTATTTCTTCTGTTACCCAGTAGTTTTTGAGCTGTATTATTCAGTTTCTGCATATTTGATTTTTTTTCCCCTTGGTCTTCCTATTATTGATTTCTAATTCTATAGCATTGTGATCTGAGAAGATGCTTTGTAGTATTCCAATATTTTTAAATTTATTGAACCTTGTTTTGTGGTCTAACATATGATCTCTTCTGGAGAATGATCCATGTGCACTGAAGAAGGATGTGTATTGTTTTTGTTGGGTGGAGTACTCTGCATATGTCTAGGAGGTCAAGTTGGTTGATTGTGTTACTGAGTTCTTTTGATTTTTTGTTGATTTTTTTTTTTCCCTAGTTGTTCTGTTCTTCCTTGAAAGTGGTGTGTTAATGTCTCCTACTCTCATTGTTGAATTGTGTATTCTTCCTTTCAATTCAGTTAATATTTCCTTGATGTATTTTGGAGCTTTTTTATTGGGTGCCTAATATTTAATATGGTAATATTATCTTGGTCAATTGACACTTTCAGCATCGTATAGTGTCCTTCTTTGTCCCTTAAGCCGGTTTTTACCTTCAAATATATTTTATCACAAATTAATGTTGCCACTCCTGCTCTTTTTTGGTTGCCATTACCTTGATATATTTTTTCCACCTTCTGATTTTTAATTGGTTGCTATCGTTATGTCTAAGGTAGGTCTCTTGTAGGCAGCATATCAATGGGTCTTCTCTTCTCATCCAATATGCCACTATCTTTCTCTTGATTGGTGCATTTAGTCCATTCACATTGAATGTAATTAGTGATAGATATTAATTTTTGCTGTCATTCTATTTTGTTGATGTTGCTGTGTTGTTGGTGATTTCTTTATTCCAAATATTTTTCTATGCTGAATTTATATTTTAACAAGAGGTTTTTTTTTTTTTTTTCTTTCTCTCTTTTCTTCATTGTTGTTGATTTTGTGCTTACTAAACCCTTGTCATTTTCTTCTTTCTTAGTTTGGTTAGAAGAATTGTTAATTTTCTTTGTGGTTACTGAAGTAAATTCTTATATTGCTAGGGTTGGAACAATCTGTTCTAAAGTTGGAACAATCTGTTCTATAAGACATTGTCCTGTCTTCCTCTCCATTTGGAAGTTTTGTAATTAGAATTTTATTCCTTCTATATGCTTTGTTGCTGGTGTCATTTGAAGATTGACTACCCTATTTCTATATGCACTTTTTTTTTTTTTTTTTTTTTTGTGAGTCTATTTTGAGAATTTTTTTCTGGCTTCGTTACCAGGTGGTGGTGTCAAGTCTTTACTTTATTTTTTGTTGTCTGTTGTGGGTTTTCTATTGGATGGACTCCCTTTAGCATTTCTTGTAGTGTTAGTTTGATTTTCACAAATTCCTTTAGTTTCAGTTTGCCTTGGAATATCTTGATTTCACCCTCATATTGGAGGACAGTTTGGCTGGATATATAATTCTTGGTTGGCAATTCTTTTCCCTCAAGGTTTTGTAAAGCTTTTGAGACCTCTACTTGCTGACATGACAGGACTCAAATTAAGGAGAAACAGCTGCAAACATGCATTAAGAATCAGAACACGGAATCTACGAATTATGAAGCTAGGAAAATTGGAAGTTGTCAAACATGAAATGCAATGTATAAAGATTGATATCTTAGGCATTAGTGAGCTGAAATGGACTGGTTTTGGCATTTTGAATCAGACCACCATGTGGTCTCTTATGACAGGAATAACAATTTGAACAGGAATGGTGTGGCAATCATCATCACAAAGGATGTTTCAAGATCTGTCCTGAAGTACAATTCTGTCAGTGATAGTATAATATCCATACACCTACAAGGAACACCAGTTAATAATCCTATTATTCAAATTTATGCACCAACTACCAAAGCCAAAGATGAGGAAATTAAATATTTTTATCAGCTTCTACAGTCTGAAATTGACCAAACATGCAATCAGGATGTGTTAATTATCACTGGTGACTGGAATGCAAAAGTTGGAAACAAAGAAGAATCACTGGTAGTTGGAAAAATTGGCCTTGGTGACAGAAATAATGCTGGAACTTGCATGGTAGAATTTTGCAAGACCAATGATTTATTCATTGGAAATACCCTTTTTCAGCAACACAAATGGTGGCTATATATGTGGACCTCACCAGACAGGAATAGACAGGAATCATTGACTACATCTGTCGTAAGAGGCAATGAAAAAACACAATATCTTCAGCCAAAACCAAGCCAGGAATAGACCATTAACTGCTCATATGCAAGTTCAACTTGAAGTTAATGACAGTTAAAACAAGTCCACGAGAGGCAAAATATGATCTTAAATATATTCTCCCGTAATATAGAGACCATCTAAAGGATAGATTTGATGCATTGAACACCAGTGACCGAAAACCAGAAAAATTGTGGGATGACATGAAGAACATCATCCATGAAGAAAGTAAGAGGTCACTAAGAAGACAAGAAAATAAAAAAAAGACCAAAATGGATGACAGAAAAGACTCTGGAACTTGCCTTTCAGTGGAGAGTAGCTAAAGCAAATGAAAATGACAAGACAAAAGAGGTGAACAGAAGATTTCAAAGAGCTGCTGGAGCAGACAAAGCCAATTACTATAAGGAAATGTGCAAAGATGCAAAGACTTGGAGTTAAAAAACCAAAGGGGAAGAACATGCTCATTATTTCTCAAGCTGAAAGAACTGAGGAAAAAAATTTAAGTCTTGAGTTACAATATTGAAAGATTCTATGGGCAAAATATTGAATGATGCAGGAAAAATAAAAAGAAGATGGAAGGGATACACAGAGTCACTGTTCCAAAAATAATTGGTCAATCTTTATCCATTACGGGAGGTACCATATGATCAAGAACCAATGGTACTGAAATAAGAAGTTGAGGCTGCACTGAAGGAATTGGTGAAGAACAAGGCTCCAGGAATTGACGGAATACCCGCTGAGATGTTTCAACAAGCAGATGCCCCACTGGAGGCACTCACTCAGTTATGCCAAGAGATCTGGAAGACAGCTACCTGGCCTACTGACTGGAAAAGATCCATATTTGTACCCATTCTAAAGAAAGGTGATCCCACAGAATGTGGAAATTATTGAACAATATCATTAATATTGCATGCAAGTAAGATCTTTCTGAAGATAATTCAAAAACGGATGCAGCACTATATTGACAGAGAACTTCCATAGGTGCAAGCTGGATTCAGAAGAGGATGTGGAACAAGGGATATCATAGCCACTGTTAAATAGATCCCGGCTCAAAGCAAAGAATACCAGAAAGATGTTTACTTGTGTTTTATTAACTATGCAAAGGCATTTGATTGGGTAGATCATAACGCATTGTGAATAACATTGAGAAGAATGGGAATTCCAGAACACTTGTTTGTGCTCATGAAAAACCTGTACATAGACCAGGAGGCTGTTGTTTGAACAGAACAAGGAGACACTTCATGGTTTAAAATCAAGAAAGGAGTGTGTCAGGGTTGTGTCCTTTCACCATACATATTCAATCTGTATGCAGAGCAAATAATCCAAGAAGCTGGACTATATGAAGAAGAACGTGGCATGAAGATTGGAGGAGGACTATTTAACAACCTGTGATACACTGACAACACAACTTTGCTTGCTGAAAGTGAAGATGACTTGAAGCATTTACTGATGAAGATTGAAGAATACAGTCTGAAGTATGGATTACATTTCAATATAAAGAAAACAAAAATCCTCACAACTGAACCTATAAGCAGCATCACGATAAATGGAGAAAAGATTGAAGTTTTCAAAGACTTCACATTCCTTGGTTCTACAATTGATGCCAATGGAAGCAGCAGTCAGGACATTAGACAATGTATATCACTGGGCAAATTGCTGCAAGGGGTCTCTTTCAAGTTCTGAGGAGCAAGGATGTCTCCTTGAGGATTAAGGTGCACCTGCACAAGTCATAATATTTTTAATCACCTTGTATGCATGTGAGAGCTGGACAATGAATAAGGAAGGAAGACTGAAGAAGAATTGATGCTTTTGAGTTGTGATGCTTGTGAATAATGCTGAAAGTACTGTGGACTGCTAAAAGAACTAACAGATCTATCCTGGAGGAAGTGCAGCCAGAATGCTCCTTGGAGGAGAGAATGGCCAGACTTCATCTCATCTACTTTGGTCATGTTGTCAGAAGGGACCATTCCCTGGAGAAAGATGTTATGCTCACTAAGATGGAGAGTTGATGAAAGGGAAAGGCCCTCAAGAAGATGGTTTGACACAGTGGCTGCAACGATGGGTTCAAGTATAGCAAAGATCCTGGAGCCGGCACGGCACTGGGTGGTGTTTTGTTCTGCTTGCATGGGGTTTCTATCAGTCAAACATGACTCTACAGCACCTAACAACAACAACAACAAAGTTATGTATATACCACTCCATTGCCTTCTTGTCTGCATGGTTTCTGCTGAGAAATCAGACCTTAAATTTGTTGGTTGCCCATTGTAAGTAACAATTCTTTTTGCCAAGCTGGTCTCAAGATTCTTTCTTTGTCTTTTGTTTTGAAAAGTTTGAATATGATATGTCTCAGTGATTTCTCTTTGGGTCTATCCTTTATGGGGTTCATTGAGCTTCTTGGACGAATATCTTTTCTTCTTTCATGATATTAGGGGGGAATTTTCTGTTGGCAGGTCTTTGACAATTTTTTCAGTGTTTTATTTTATTTATTTGTTTGAGCCCCAGCTCACCTTGAAAAACTCTCAGTCTGACTTTTCTGAGTCTTTAATGCCTGTGGATTCTGTGATTTTCTTGTTTGTTTGCTTCCCCCTCCTCCTCAACCTCCTTTGAATTTCTTCAGCTCCATCAGCTTGGTGGATTTTTTTTATTATTCCCACTTAACCTGCTCCTTTTCACTGCTTTCCTTGAATCTAATACTTTATCTTCTCATTCCAAACCAAACCAAATTCACTGCTGTCAAGTTGATTCAACTCATAGCAATCCCTCCTTGGGTTTCCGAGGAAGTATCTCTACAAAAGTGGATTGCCCAATCTTCCTTCCGAGGAGTGGTTGATAGGTTTGAACTGCCAGCCTTCAGGTATCCAGTATCGTTATTTGCATCTGCTTTACCTAGTTTTTAAAAATCTCTGTTGATAGTGAGATCTAGAGTGTGGTCTGTTACTAGGACACCATCTTCCCCCTGTCCACAGTATTTTTTTCATAGAATCCTGATGTTATCCTTTTCATTTTGGTTTCTTGTGTTATGACATCACCCATTTAATTTTTATCTGTGTAATTTGAATCTTTTTCTTTTCTTTTGTTAGATTTGCTGTCGTTTGTTGATTTTATTAACCTTTTCAAAGAACCAACTTCTAATCTTGTTGATTCCTTCTTCCTTTTTTTTCTTCTTTTTTTTTTCTGTTTTCTGTTTCATTTATTTCTGCTTAAGTCTTTATTAATTATTTTTTTCTGGTGACTGTAGGCTTTTTGGGTGATCTGGTGGTGTAGTGCCAAAGGCATTTGACTGCTAACCAGAAGGCTGGTGGTTCAAACCCACCAGCCACTCCTCTAAAGGAAGGTTGGACAATCTACTTCCTAGTGGTATCTCCTCAGAAACCCAAGGAGGGGTTGCCATGATGAGTTTCGGTTTTTTGGTAGGCTTTTTATGCTCTTTTTCTAATTGTTGGAGATGTTGTGTTAAAGTTTTGATTTGGGCTCTTTCTTCTTTTTTGGTGTGTGCATTTATTGTTATAAATTGTCCTCAGAGAAATGTTTTTACTCTGTCCCAAAGATTTTGGTATGTTGTGTTTTTGTTCTTATTTGATTCATGGAATTTTTTTTTTTAAGTTCATTTTTTATTTCGTCTTTTACCCAGTAGTTTTTAAAGAAGATGTTAATCAGTTTCTATGTATTTTCATTTTTTTCCTTTATCTTCCTATTGTTGACTTCTAATTTTATAACATTGTGATCTGAGAAGATGCTTTCCAATATTTTGATATTTTTAAATTTACTGAGACTTGCTTTTTGGCCTAAGTTACAGTCTATTCTGGGAATATTCCATGTGTGCTGGCAAAGAAAGTATATTGTGCTGTTGTTGGAAAAAGTGTTCAGTATATGTCTTTTAGGCCAAGTTGGTGGATTGTATTGTTTAGTTTTTCTTTGTCTTTGTTGAGTTTCTCTCTATTTGTTCTATTCCTCACTGACAGTGGTATATTAAAATATCCTACTATTATTGTGGAATTGTCTATTTCTCTTTTCAATTATGTTAAAGTTTGATATATGTACTTTGGGATTCTTTCATTGCATGTGTAGATATCTAATTGATTAAGTCCTCTTAGTCAATAAATAGATCCTTTAATCACTATAATGTCTTTCCTTGTCTTTTAATGTGGGTTTTCTCTTAAAATATATTTTAAAAGAAATTGATATTGCCACTCCTGTTATTTTTTAATTGTAATTTGCTTGATGAATTTTTTACAACCTTTGTTTTTAGTCTATTTTTGTCTTTGTATCTAGGATATCTCTCTTTTAGATAGGGGTATACTTGGGTCTTGTTTTCTTAACCATTCTGCAACTCTCTGTCTCTTGGTTGATGCATTTAATCTATTTACATTCAGTGTAATTATTGACAACTATGAATTTATTGCTGTCAATATGTTATGTGCTTTGTGTGGTGTTGATTTCTTTGTTCCATATAATTTTCTGTGCTGAGATTATTTTGTTTACAAATATTTTGTCATTTCCTTTCTTGCTATTGTATTTAGTATTTGCTAAATATTTGTGTCTTTCCACTTTTTTATTTTGATGAGAAAGTTTATTAATTTCTTTCATGTTACCCTGGTTTATTATTTTCTTTCCAAGTTTTAAAAAGTCTGTCTCATCTTCCTCTCCATGTGGAAGTTCTTTAACTACCTTACTTATTCCCTCTTTTTGCTTTATTGTTGCCCTCATTTACAAATTGGTTCCCTGTTTTCAATCTTGTAAGTTTATTTTACTTTGGATACTTCTATATCTGGGTTGGTTTCTGGGTTATGTTGCCATGTGTATTAATCACAGGTTATTGTCAGTTACTTTTGGTTCTCTGTTGAAAGTATTCCCTTTAGTATCTCTTGTAAGGTTGGTCTGGTTTTTACAAATTCCCTTAATTTCTGTTTATCTGGAAATGTCCTAATTTCACCATCATATTTGAATGACAATTTTATTGGATATATAATTCTAAGTTGACCATTTATTATCTTTCAGGGTTTTATATATTTCATCCCATTGCTTTCTCACCTGCATGTCTCTGCCAAGAAATCAGTTTTGCCTTATTAGTTGCCCTTTGTAGGTAACTTTTCATTTTTCCTGTGCTGCTTTCAGGATTTCTTTTCTGTGTTTTGTTTTGGAAAGTTTTATTAAGATACATCTTTGTGATTTTCTTTTGGGGTCTAGCCTGTTTGAAATTTGTTAAACTTTTTGAATGTATATCTTCTCATCTTTCATTATATTAAAGAAATTCTCTTCCGTCAAGTCTTTGACAATTTTCTATGAGGTTTTATATGTCTCTTTCTGGAATTCTAATTACATGTCAGTTATTCCTTTTGATGTTGTCTTCCACATAAGTCTTAGAATTTCTTTCTTTTTTCTTTTTTCTAATTGTTCCCTTCACAAAGTAGTATTGAGAGATTTCTCTTCAATACCACTATTTCTATCTTGCATTGCTTCAATTCCACCTCTTTTCCCTTTCAATATGTTATCTATTTCTGAAATCTTCCTACTAATCTTTTGAGGTTCAATTTGCTGTTTTTGTATGGTTTCAAAGTTATCATTTATTTTGTCACTTTGTTCTTGTATTGTTTTCCTAAATTCCTGTAGAGTTTTTTTTTGTTTTCCTTAATTTTCCAGTGTTTTACTTGATTTTGTCAGTCTTTTCCTTCATCTGTCTCTCAATCTGTTGAAAGTACCTATATATAATTCTTTTTAATTCCACAGGAAATAGTTCTAATGCCTCTTATTTATCAGGGTGTTTTTCTGGCACGTATTCTTGTCTCTTGTTTATACTACTTTATCTCTCTTTTTTGTGTGAACTGGGACTGTCAGTTGTCTCTAAGACATTGTGATGTCATTGTCTTTATATAGAGATATTGAGAGAGAGCTCTGGTTGCATATTGCCTAAGCATTTGTCTGTTAACCAGAGGTCTAGCAGTTCAAACCAACTAGCCACTCCTTGGAAGGAAGAAAGGACAATCTACTTCTGTAGAGATACCACCTCAGAAACCCAAGGAGGGGTTGCTATGAGTCGGGACTGACCCGACAGCAGTGTGTGTGTGTGTGTGTGTGTGTGTGTGTCTATAATCTCCAAATTTCAAATCTTATTAGTGGTTGACAAGAGCAGGAGGGAAGAGGGAAAGGTGAGTCATTGCTTTTGACACACTGAGCATCTGTTAAGGGTAATGGACAAAATTGGAAACAGTAGTAATGGTTGAATATCATGATGAACGTAATTAATGTCACTGAATTGTACCTGTGAAAAATGTTGACTGGGCACATTTTTTGCCATATATATATATATAAAGTAATTGATTCTGGTTCTGTTTGTCATTATATTGCATGATCAAAATGTCTCCAAGTATGATGCTATATATTTGATGCTTGACAAATATATTGCTTCACATTATAAATAGATGGTATAATTGTGATTATATCGGCAGGAAGGTCAGGCAATCTGGTTCCATAGTGATACCACCTTGGAAACCCAAGGAAGGGTCACTATGAGTCGGGGTCAACTCAACAGCACATAACAACAACAACAATGTAATACTGACTTTTCCTCTCCTCACTGCATAACCCATTTATTTATTCCTTTGCCCTCAGATACTATTTCTTATTCTCTACAATTATCAATGATTTTGACCAAATCTTTCCACGTTTGGAAAGAACATCATGCAGGGAGGCCAACCCCCTCCTAAACACACACACACACACACACACACATGCACCAACACACTGGCCACTATGCTGGCCCAGATTGCTGGCAGCAATGCAAGTCTAACAAGGTCTTATCTTTCAGTCCACTTTCATTCATTTGATCATGGTGTATAATACTTTTAATATGCTACTGTATTCAGTTTTCTACCATCAAGTGATAGGAGATACTGGTCTGTAATGATTTTTTTTTTTTTTGGTGGTATCTGTTCTGGTTACCTAGTTCTGCTCTGACAAGAATATACCACAAATAGGATGGCCTTAACAAACAGGAGTTTATTCTCTTGCAGTTTGCAGGCTTTAAGTCTGAGTTCAAAGTGCCAGGCTCTAGGGCCTGGATGAAAGCCCTTCGAGCTTGGGCTTCAGCTCTGCCTCTTGCTCCCAGCCCACTGACACTAGAGGCATCTCATCACTCAGGCAGCTATTGGCTGCTGAGTCTAACAAGCCCAAGGTTAACAAATAAAGTAGCACAGTCCCGATGTTACCAAAACACATAGCAGGCCATTAATTCAAGTCCATTAAAAGTCCCAAGGTTGGCAGAGCATGGCAGGCTGCTGAACAACAATACAGCTACATGCAGAGTTCAAACATGCCATAAGCTAGAGACCATTCCCAAAGTTGTTTCTTATATATGGGAAGCAGACCATATCCCTAAGGCTACTTATCCCTACTCAGCTGCTTGTAGGTCCCACCATGGAGTAGATTGCCAGTCTCATCATAGGTTATAACTACCACCAGCTAGCTGCCCAGCCACTCAACCAGGCCCAGCCAAGTTGACACACAAACTTAAACCACCATGGTGTCCTTGTCTAGCTTTGATATCAAGGGAAAGGTAGCTTCCATAAAATGACTTAGGAAGTGTTCTTTCTTCTTCTATACTATGGAAAAGTTCATTGTATTTCTATTTAATTGGTGATTGAATGTTGGCGTGATTCACCAAGATTTTTTTTTTCTTTTTTATTATTTTTTTTATTGTGATTTGGGTGAATGTTTACACAGACACTTCACTTTCCATATAACAATTCACATATACTTTGTCTCATGACATTCACTACAATATACCATAATGCAACAGTGCCCCTCCCACTTCCTCCTCATAGTTACCTCTTCCCATGTCCATCCCTCCATTCTTTCCTGTCCCCTGAGCTGTCTCCCTGTGCATGCACAGCACTTCTATTTTCCCATGATTATTCTCTCCAAGGAGTGTATCTTCATAGTGTAAATGTTTGCCTCCTATGTCTGTATTTTGTTCGGGTGGAAGCCACAGGAGTGGGGTCAATTCCAGATCTGAAAGACAGCTAGAGGCTATAGTCTCAGCGGTTCCATCAGGCTCTATCAGACCAGCAAATCTGGTTTCTTTTTTTTTTTAATGATTTTGAGTTTTTTTCCACATAACTCTATCTAGGTTATCCTATATAGATCCCCCTCTGAGGTTGACAGTTATAGACAGGCACCATCTAGTTCTTCTGGTCTCATAGTTGTATAGGCTAAGGATCGCATGATATACCAGTTGCTTGGAATAAATGTTTCCATGAATCTTTGGTTTACTTCATTCCTCTTTGCTCTGGACAAAGAGAGACTCATCCTTACATCTAGATGGCTGCTTGCAAGCTATTAAGATCCCAATCACTACTCACCAAAATAGGATGTGCAACAATGTTAATGACTGGTTTTTCCATATCCCTTAAGAATGTTAATGGGCTCTGGATTGTTATTGCATTGAATGTATAGATTGCGTTGGGTAGAATCCACATTCTCACAATGTTCAATCTTCCTATCCATGATCATGGTATGTTCTTCCATTTATGTAGATCTTTTATGGTTTCTTGAATCAGTTTTTTATAGTTTTCTTTGTACAGGTCTTTAGTGTTGATTTTGCGTAATTTTTTTATGACCTGTTCAATTTATTCTTTTGTTATGGATCTCTTCAGTTTTTCCCTATCAGTCTGTTAGTTTAGGTAAGTAATATGTTTCTAGAAATCTGTCCATTTCTTCCAGATTTTTCAAATTTTTTGAAGTACAGTTCTCTATTGTGTCCTGATAACATCCTTTTTATTTCAGTTGGTTCTCTTGTAATCTCGTCCATTCCTTATTTGTGTTATTTGTATTCTCTCCCTCTTTCCCTTTGTTAAATTTTCCAGTGGTTTGTCAATTTTATTAATCTTTTCAAAAAACCAACTTCTAGTCTTCTTGATTTTTTTCTATTTTTTTTTTCTATTTTCTGTTTCATTGATTTCTGCTCGAATCTTGATTATTTCCTTTCTTCTGATGACAGTAGGCTTTTCTTGCTGTGCTTTTTCTAATTGTTGGAGATGTTGGTTTAAAGTGTTGATGTTGGCTCTTTCTTCTTTTCTGATGTGTGCATTTACTGCTATAATTTGGCCTCTGATCACTGCTTTTGCTCTGTCCCAAAAATTTTGGTATGTTGAGTTTTCATTCTCATTTGATTCAAGGAATTTTTGAATTTCAATTTTTATTTTTTCTCTTGCCCAGTCTTTCTTAATGAAGGTGTTGTTCAGTTTCCATGTATTTACTCTTTTTCTTGATCTTCCTATCATTGATTTCTAATTTGATAGTACTGTGATCTGAGAAGATGCTTTGCAGGATTTCATTGTTTTTAAATTTATTTACACTTGCTTTATAGTCAAACATATGGTCTGTCATAGAGAATGTTCCATGTGCACTGGAGAAGAATGTATATTGTGCTGTTGTTGGGTGAAGTGCTCTCTAGATGTGTATAAGGCCAAGTTGGTGGATTGTATTGTTTAGCTCTTCTATGTCTTTGTTGACTTTCTTTCCAGTTGTTCCATCTTTCATTGAAAGTGGTGTATTAAAGTCTCCCAGTGTGACTGTGGAGTCATCTATTTGGATTTTCAACTCTTTTAAAGTCTGATTTATGTATTTTGAAGCTCTTTCATTCCATAGATATCCTTTTTGGTTATATCTTCTTGTTCAATTGATCCTTTAATCATTATATAACGTCCTGCATGATAGTTTTTGTCTTAAAGTCAGTTTGATCAGAAATTAATACTGTCACTCCTGATCTTTTTTGGTTGCCATTTGCTTTTCTAAACTTTGACTTTTAGTCTATTTTTTCTTTGTCTCTAAGGTGTGTCTCTTGTAGACAGCATATTGATGGGTTATGTTTTTTTATCCACTCTGCAATTCTCCATCTCTTGAATGGTACATTTAATCCATTAACATCCAGTATAATTATTGACAAGTATGAATTCGTTGCTGTCATTTTGTTATGTGTTTTTTCATAGTGTCTCTGGTTTCTTTGCTCCATATTATTTTCTGTGCTGAGCTCATTATGTTTATGAATCATGTTATCATTTCCTTTGTTGCTGTTGTTTTAGTATTTGCTGAATATTTGTGCTTGTCCTCTTTTTTTATTGTAATGTGAAAGTTTATCATTTTTCTTTGAGGTTACCCTGTGATTTATTATTTTTTCCCTGAGATTAGAACAGTCCATTCTATCTTACATCTCTTTTGACTTCCTCATCATTTAGAAGTTCTCTAACTACACAGTATTTTCCCTCTTTTTGGCTTGTAATTGTCCTCACTTGCCAATTGATGTCTCTGGTTCCCTGTTTATAATCTTGTAAGTTTATTTTACTTTGGATACATCCATAGCTGTGTTGTATTCTGGGTTATTTGATGTAGTGCATTAATGGTCAGTTGTAGTTTGCTATTATTGGTTCTTTGTTCAAAGGATTCCCTTTAGTATCCCTTGTAAGGTTGGTCTGATTTTACCAAATTCCTTTAATTTCTGCTTATCTGGAAATTTCTTAAATTCACCATCATATTTGAAGGACAATTTTGCCAGGTATATAATTCTATTTCTAAAAATTTAGTATTAATCTTCTGAATTTTTATCCATAGATTTTGTATCATTTCCAATTTGTCATTTTGTTGTTGTATTTTATTCTGAAATTTTTCTAGGGTTTTGTGTGTGTTTTTCTTAATTTTGTCAGTGTTTTCCTTGCTCTGTGTTTCAATCCTTTGAAGATTTTTAATATAATTCCTTTGAATTCCTCACCAGGGAGTTCCAATGCTGCTTCTTCCTTAGGGGTGTGTTCTGAGTCTGTATCCTGCTTCCTTGTTTCTACCACTTTATCTTGCTTCTTTCTGTGGATGGTGATGGTCTGTGGTCTCCAAGACATTGTTACATTGTTGTATTTAGATCTCTGTTAACTGTTTATGAAGAGCAGTAAGTGAGAGTCAGGCTTTTCTTGGTGGTCATTTATCATTGGCCAATTGGTGGACAAAGAAGTAGTGGCTCTCATTCAGTAAGTGGAGCTGCAGGAGTTGCATGTGTGGTTGTGTCGTATGGGCACAGTTGCTGTCTCTCACTCAGTTAGCCAAAAACAACAATTGAATAAACATCAAAAAAGTAAAACCAAGTGGATAAAAAACACTGCATAAACACACTGGAACAATCACCAAAAAAAATGGGAAAGAAAAGAAAAGACCCACAATATCTGTTGAGAGGGCAATAAGAGAAAAAAGGTAGAGTAGGAGAATAAGGAAGAAAAAAATGGGAAAAATGCAAAAAGAAAAGCAAAGAATGGGGTTAACCATGCGAAAGAAGAAAAATTGGAACAAGGAACAGGGAGAGAGAAAAAGCTGAAAACTAGAACCTTTTTAGTTGCTGGTGTCCAGAATGTCCTTTTGGTTCCTGGCAAGTGGAACCTAGTCTTCAGTCCCTGGAATCTGGGAGAATGCTGTCACTTTAAATATACCAAAATTGTCAAATCACTTGTAAACATTCAAAATGACTGTGCCCTCCAGAAGGGCAAAAGTCCACAGCTCAGCACACCTTCCTCTTTGCTGCTTCCCCTTTTATTCACCCAGCCACCAATGCAGTCCTCCATGTAGTCCCTAGCTAGCAGGGCTGATTTTTAGGTTAAATCTTAGGTCCTAACACCACTCTGCAATATCCAAGCTGTCTGTGCACTCAGGATCACTGCCAGATTGCAGCTCCATATGTCTCCTTTTTTGGTGTTTTCATGCAAATTCTTCTACTAGTTGGAGTTTAGTAGACTTTTCTGTCTTTCCCTTCAAAGCTCAGGGGTCCATGATTATCTTCTGTATCTGTGTTAATTGGTTCCCCTTTTCTTTTTTGAAAAGGGTCTGTGCCGTCTTTCTGCCTATTCCAACATCTTACCAAAACCTTCTTTATTTTGTTTTGATATATCTGAATGAGTGGGGCTGGTGCTCTAATTGCTAGTTGGTAGCACTCAGACATTCACCACCTTTCTCCTGGGGGATATGATAGAGGCTGGGAATCTGCATAGATCCCTACTAGTGGTTCAAGTAGAGCAGTTGGGGGTGGGGATTGTGCTGGTATTGGCTGCCACCTATTGTTGATCAGTTGGTGCAGAAGCAGGTGGTGGTAGCTCATGCTGAGTGGTTGGGGCTGTGAGAGGTGTGGATTTGTTTCTCTTGTATGGGCATGGTTGCTGTCTCCCAACTTTCTGATGACCAGTCATCAGTGTGTTGCACTTCTCAGCAAGTGAAGCTGCCTATGAGGTGGCTGCCCTGATCATTGTTGCTTTCAAACATTCCAAATGGCCATACCATCAGGTCAGTCAACAGTCTACAGGTTCACTAACTAGAGGGAATTAAATGTTATAATATTTTCATATTTCATTGTCATATACATATATACCTATACACACACACACACACACACACATACGAATATGTATGTATATGTGTTTGTATACACAGGCATGCACTGTTTAGAATGCTTTCAACAGCTTTGCCCTGTTAAATTTGTCAGAGGACAAAAAACTTTATTTCTGGGGACAGATCATACTTTTGTTTGTCAAAACTCTCAATAAACCTCTAGCTGTGCAAAGATAAATACCCTATTATGTCATGGAAAGTTTGGCATTATGGGGAGCTATAATTGTTGGAATAATAAGGCAAAAATCTATCTTCCTTGCTGTTCCTGTTGCATCTCAGGGTATAGTAATTGAGAATGAGGCCAGAGCTGAATATGTAACAGATCTTGAATTTATCCTCTTTTTGGCAGAGACATCTTGTTGCCTACTGGAAAACCTCTTCTCTTCCTTCTTTTTAGTAACAAAACTTCAAATTCATGGAATAAATAGCCCTGAAGTAAAACACTGCATTTCCCAGCCACCTTTGCAGATAGTTGTGGCTCAGTTCTGGACAAAGATATAAATAGCCATGGTGCACAGCTCTATCAAAAGAAGTCTTCAACCATGGGAGTAAGCAAAACCTTTTTCCTCCTTCCTTCTGAGTGGAATAGTAAAGTAACCACTGGAGTTAAAATATCCTACCTGGAACCATACAGGACACAATAAAGATGCCAAGGAAACAAAATATGGTCCTTAAGCACCTGTTCCTGCCTTGGACAACTGACTTCTGTATTCTTTTACATAAGAGAAATAAACTAAACCTTGTTTAATCACTCATTTGGGGATTTTCTGTTAGAGAATAATCAATTTCATAGCTGATAAATTCTCACTGGGACAGAGAAATTGGGAGAGAGATTATTAGGGGCAAAGCCAGTTTGGTTAGGGACATTTGCCTGATGTCTGCCAAGTGGCAAAAGATTAAGGAAACAAGCATAATCTTTTGAAGAAGGTTTTAGTCTTACTCTATGGGAGTTATGGTGCCCACAATCAAATCTGAATTTTTTATATTTCATCTGGTAATTTCCTTTTGTCATGTAAGCATTCCCCTGATATTCTCAGAAGTAACTGTCAAGGGGAACCTGATAAAAACCTGGATTTTATGAAACAGGATGATTTATTTTCTGATGGAGTGAAGTTAGAGAATGATGACCCTGAAGAATAAAAGAGTGGGATGTAAGGTTATCAATACAAGTTCATATGATTCATTAGATAACTTTGAAACCTTATCATTTATTAATAGATGGTTCATTAAGAAATTTAAAATAATTAATATATTATCTATTAATAGATTTTTATTATATATAATTCTAGGTCTATAACAAGTATGTGCCAATAGATAATTTATTTTAAATATTTACAGTTACTTTGAAAACAAGTGATAATCTCAGCTAAGGACATATTTCATAAAGTAAACACCTAAATCCCTCATCCATATATTTTCCAGGAATTATTTGTTTCTCCAACCATATATAATGCTACTGAAATAGAAAATTTCCAGATTGAAGTAGCTGAGAAGAACATAGGTTATATACTTGCCATGGACACATTCAGTAATGCTGATAATTCCCTGTTGTTGTTGTTGTGTGCCTTTGATTCGGACCCGACTCATAGCGACCCCTCCTTGGGTTTCTGAGGCAGTATCACTACAGAAGTAGATTGCCCCATCTTCCTTCCAAGGAGTGGCTGGTAGGTTTGAAC
>NW_006921653.1:9301185-9307291 GCF_000298275.1 Orycteropus afer afer
AATTTTTTTTTCTAAGTACCAAACCCAGGAATTTAATAAATCTAAAGCACATTTTGTGGAAATTTTTATATACAAAAACATTCTTCTAGAACAGTATTTATCACTTTTGAGTTCTGGTGGTGTAGTGCCTAAGGTATCTGACTGATAACCAGAAGGCTGGTGTTCATACCTACCAACCACTCCTCAGAAGGAAGATGGGCAATCTACTTCCGTAGACATACTGCCTCCTAAACCCAAGGAAGGGTTGCTATGAATCAGATCTGACTCGATGGCAGAGTTTGGTTTTGGGTTTTGGATTAAGAAACACTATTTGTAGCCCATAAACTTACTTGTAATCAAATAATATTTGGTTATTATTTCTAGCATTTTAATTATGGTTGTTAACATATTAGGTTAAACAAAAAAATCGCTTATTCATTTTCAAAAGATTTTTTTTTTAAATAGGAAGACATCTCTTCAAAATGGTTTTCTTGAAGAAAGGAAGGAAAAGGGGTAACTTTTCTCTTTATGATTCTAAACTGCTACTCAAACCTGGCCACACATCTACCATGGTAGAAAGAATGGAAAAAAAGAAGGGAGGAAGGAAGGAAGGAAAGAAAGACAGCAGGAAGAAAGGAGGGAGGAAGGGGAGGAGGAATAGAAGAAGCAAGATTTGAGGGAGGGAGGAAGAGATAGAGAGAGAAAATTTAGTTAGATGGTGTTCCTATTCCAAATGATAAGGGGCTCTGGTGGCATAGTGCCTAAGACATTTGACTGCTAACCAAAAGGTGGTTGATTCAAACCCACCAGCCGCTCCATAGAAGGAAGACTGGGTGATCTACTTCTGTAAAGATTTACTGCCTGGGAAACCCAATGGGAGACACTAAGGGTCAGAAATGACAGAATGGCAGTGAGTTTGGTTTTGGTTTTATTCCAAATGATATCAAAAAGAACAAGTCTTATATTTGAAAAAATACTGGATGAATCAGGCATTGCTTCTAGGCCTTTTGAGCCTGAGGGATGGGCAAGGGGTATATTAGCAATACATACACATCCATTTAAAAACAACATGCTTGCGAGTTCCAATTCTAATTCAATACTACAGAGCTCTTACTTCATCTCTTCTATAAACATCAGTATCTCCAGTCTTCTACACCAGGAATTCTGGTTCTCGAAGACATTAGATATAGTAGAATTAGAATATTGCTATGCATCTACTGTATACTTGTTCATACATACAACAGTCTCAGAAAAACAAAAGGAACCTAACCACCACAAAATATGATTACTAAAAGCAATTAATTTCTTTTTGCATATGCTATCCTCTTCTCCTTCATTCATTTTTATGTTTGTAATACACCTACATTGTCAGATCATGTTATCTTTACATACTATAATCTCTTTCAATGCTGCCTCTTTAAGGACTATGTATTTAATGCTCCCCGTAAATTCTCATATCTCTAGTCATTTGGTTGCCTGAAGCTGATCCTTTACTAAGTTCTTTAGGCAGGCTTATGGGAACATCATTTCTTGAGATCTACTACTTTTACAACTATTGGGCATGCCCTCTGTACTTGAAGATAATTTTTGCTACAGTAAAAAGAAAGAAGAAGAAAAGAAAAAACAGAAATCTTGGTTTATATTTTCTTTAATTGGATATTTTAATTAAATATGTTCCTTTGTTTTCTTTGAGGTTAAAGAGTTGCTGTCAAAAATTCTGCTGACAGTATAATTTTATTTCACCTATAAGTCACATAATCGTTTTGTCAAAATGGTCAAGATGATTTTTTTTTTCTTTGAAGTCTGGTAATTTAACAAAATGTGTTTTGATGTTGATCTTTTTGGATTGATTGATATTCTCAGGGGCACAGCCACCTTTCTTTGTGTAATTTCAAATATTTTTCTTTGTTTCAAGATTTTTCTCTCTAATGTTTGTTGATAATATTGTTTCTTTTCCTTTGTTTTGATTTTATTCCTCAGAAGTTCCTATATGTTGGCTTTATTTTACTTAACTTTATAATTTGTCTCTTTCAAATTCTATCTTAGCTCCTTCTACACTTAACTTTTTTTTTAAGTTTCCTTTTTTTATCTTCTAATTCTCCTAAGGCATGATTTTATTCTAAAGCAAATACATGCTTTACTTGCCCTTGTATTTTCTACTAGTTTGGTATTCATCTTTAAAATGACTTTCTTCTTATATTTATATTTTTTTCTTTGACTTTGATTCCTGAATTTTTCTAATTCTTATTTATATTTCATGTTTTGAATCAATTCTTTAATGGTCTTTAACTTATTTTGAAATAGTATGTAATAGTTTTTATCTTTTTTAAGAATATATGTCTTTCTAATATAATTTCATTATCTTTTGGAATATTATGCTATTCTTTTTCATTTTTTTCTGGCAACTTTGCATGACACATGATACCTTGATACATTTATGTCACTTATTTTTATATGAATTAAGATAATTTGAACTTTTAGAATATAGTATGGTGCTGATAGCTTTGCTAATTTCAGGGGGGTTTCAATTGCTGTAAACCATAAATTCATATTCAACACTCATTTTTGCCAAGAAATTTGGAAGACAGCTTCCTGGCAAACTGACTGGAAGACATTCATATTTGTCCCCATTCCAAAGAAAGGGGATCCAACAGAATGTAGAAATTATTGAACAATATTATTAATATCACACAGAAGTAAAATGTTGCTGAAAATATTTCATAATTGTACCAGTACATCAAACGGAATTGCCAGAGACTCAAGCCACGTTCAGAAGAGAACAGGAACATTGCTGATGTAAGATGAATCCTGGCTGAAAGCAAAGAATACCAGAAAGATGTTTACCTGTGTTTTATTGACTATGCAAAAGCATTCAACTGTGTGGATGCAAAGAATAGGAATTCCAGAACACTTAATTGTGTTTATGAGGAATCTGTACGTAGACCAAGAGGCAGTCATCCAACAGAACAAGGGAATACTGTAAGGTTTAAAATCAGGAAGGGTATGTATCAGGTTGCATCCTTTCACCCAATTTATTCAATCTGTATGTTGAGCAAATAATCAGAGAAGCTGGACTATATTAAGAAGAACATGGCATTAGGATTGGAGGAAGACTCATTAACAACCTGAAATATGCAGATGACAAAACTTTGCTTGCTGAAAGTGAAGAGGACTTGAAGAATTTATTGATGGAGATCAAAGACTGCAGTGTGAAGAGTGGATTATACCTCAACATAAAGAAAACAGAAATCCTTACAACTGATTCAATAAGCAACATCATGATAAATGGAGAAAAGATTGAAGTTGTCAAGGATTTCATTTTACTTGGATCCACAATCAACACCCAAGGAAGCAGCAGTCAAGAAATTAGATGACGTATTTTACTGGGCAAATCTGTTGCAAAGGCCTCTTTAAATTGTTAAAGAACAAAAATGTCACTTTAAAGACTAAGGTGTGCCTGACGCAAGCTATGGTATTTTCAGTTGCCTTATCTTCATGTGAAAGCTGGGCAATGAATAAGGAAGTCCACAGATGAATTGATGTCTTTGAATTATGGTGCTGGTGAAGAATACTGAAAATACCATGGACAGCCAGAAAAATGAACAAATCTGTCTTGGAAGAATTACAGTTGGAATGCTTCTTAGAAGCAAGAATGGCCATACTTTGTCTCATGTGTTTGGTCATGTTGTCAGAAGGAACCAGCCCCTGGAGAAAGATATCATGCTGGGTGAAGTGGAGAGTCAGTGAAGAAGAAGAAAACCCTCAATGAGATGGATTGATACAGTGAATGTAACTATGGGCTCCAGCATAGCAAAGATTGTGAGTGTGGCACAGGACCAGCCAGTGTTTCATTCTGTTGTATGTTTGGTCACTATGAGTCAAAGTCAACTCAACAACACCTAACAACAACAACATAAATTCATGCGCACAAAATAAAATATTCACATATGAACTAAATTATAAGGATAAGAAATTAGGGTGGTTGCTATGGGAGGAAGTAGAGAAGGAAAAATAAGAAATTTTAAATCATTTGTAATTCTGCCATTGAGAGATAACCATTGGAAACATATTGGAATATGCCTCTCATCTTTTGTTTCAAGTGTGTGTGTGGACCTGGCTTGTAGCTGGGATTAGGTTGGAAAACAGGCTGTTGGAAGACACACGCCGCACTTGCCCCAGACTTTCAGGGCCCACAGTGAGTCCTGTTCATGGATACAGAAATCCACGGCACATAACACAGTCCTCCACCCACAACCCCACTGCTGTTTCCCAACTCTACCTGGTGGACTCAATCTTATGAGGAAACCAGGCTCAGAGGGGGTAAGGGACTTGTCCAAGGTCACACAGCTTGCAGTCAGACTGGGCCTTTTCTGGAAGTCTGTGTATTAACTCTTGAAAAGTCCATAGTTGTAGGGCCCAGACATTCCCCTGTGCAGTGAATACCCTGAGGACAGATAAAGCAGCACTATTTGGCAATTGCTGGGGGCCCAGCTCTGCTGCGCAGTCCCCATGCTGTCCCTTGCTCTCCCCTCCCAGCTGCCACCTCAGATCAAATGTGGGGACCTTGGTGTTCTGCACTACACAGTCTGTTCTTGTTAGTTTCCATAGAATTTACTCCTATTCATAGTAACCATATATATAACAGAATGAATCATTGCCCATTCTTATGCTATTTTCATGATTGTTGGTATGTTTGAGTCCATTGTTGCAATTATTGTGTCAATCCACCACATTAAACATTTTCTTCTTCTTTGCTGACCCTCTGCTTTACCAAGCATGATGTCTTTCTCTAGTGATTGGTCTTTCCTGATGATGTGCCCAAACCAAGGGAATCACACTCTTGCCATCTTCACACTGCAGCTTTCTGTAGTCATTTAAGAACCCACAATTCTAGTTACTCTGTACAACTCATCTTTACTCTACTTTACTCCATGAGTAAAGCATACTTTCAAAAACCACAATAAAAATGAGCCCTGGTGATGTGGTTAAGGCATTTGGCTACTAACCAAAAGTTCGGTGGTTTGAACCCACCAGCCACTCTGCGGAAGAAAGATGAGGCAGTCTGCTTCCATAAAGATTTGCAGCCTTGGAAATAGGGGTTGCTCTGAGTCAGAATTGACTCTATGGCAGTAAGTTTTTTTGTTGTTGTTGTTGCTATTTTTCAATGAGAAAAGTTAAAAGTTTATAAAGCATTAGCAAGGCATGGAAGTGTTTGATTTTCTACTATCTAATCAATAATTTGTCAATAGGGTAGCTTAAAAATTTTGTTAGTTTTAATATGCACTTCTTTGATGAACACTAAAGTTTAATTTTTAATATTTTATTGATCTTTTGACTTTCTTCTATTATGAATGATCTCTTCTGTAATTTATTTTGTAAATTATTTTCCTGTACCATACTTCAAATTTTCTTTCAGGCTTCCTCTCTCAGGAAATAGTACTTTCACCATCCAGGACATATGCAAGAAACCCATGACTCTTCTTACATCTCTCTCTCCTTTACCATTGAAATCCAAAACTTTTCAAAGGTCTCTCAGTCTTGCTTCCAAAGAACTCTAAATTGGCCCATTATCTCTATTTTCACTGCTGCCATTCTAATCTAAATTACTGGGTGTCTTAGCTTCTACATCCTGTCTCTTCATTCTCCCCATACCAGCAACTAAACTCATTGCCATCCAGTTGTTTCTGACTCATAGAGACCCCCCTTGGATTCCCGAGGCAGAAATCTTTATGGAAGTTGATTGCCCATCTTCCTTCCACAGAGCAGCTGGTGGCTTTGAACCATCAACCTCCTGGTTAGCAGTCAGATGACTGAGATTAAAATATTGTTCCTTTTAGTCCTTCATGCTTAGAAAAGCTTTCCTAAACACAAGTTATACCAGCTTTTTAAAGCATTCTTACTTTCATTAGATTCTAATACATTTTGTTTTCATTGTTATTTTTTCTAGAAATTATGCAATTTTGGTTTATATTTTTCCTTTGATTCAAGTGTTTTTATATATATGCATGTATATATATGTACATATATAGCGACCCCTCCTTGGGTTTCTGAGGTAGTATCACTACAAAATAAGATTGCCCCAACCTTCTTCCTTCCAAGGAGTGGCTGGTGGGTTTGAACCTCCAGC
>NW_006921653.1:9307391-9317770 GCF_000298275.1 Orycteropus afer afer
ATATATATATATATATATTCACACACACACACACACATATAATTAAGGAGCTCTGGTGGTGTAGTGAACAAGGCATTTGACTGCTTAACCAGACAATTGGCAGTTCAAACTCTCCAGCTGCTCTGTGGAAGGAAGATGGGGCAATCTACTTCCATAAAGATTTACCACCTCAGAAACCCAATGGGGGTGGTTATGAGTCAGAATCCTCTTAATGGCAGTGAGTTTTGTTTTTGGCTTTCATATATTTAATTTTCATAGGACACAAAATACTTATTACCAGCATACTGTTTTTATTATAAATCTGCAAACTATCTTATTATCGTTTTCAGGTCTTCTATGTCCTTACTAATATTTTATCTCCTTTATGTATCTAGATCTGAGATATGTGTGCTAAAGTACCCTATTTTTAATGTATGTCTATTTTTCCTTTTATCACATGAAGGTTTTGCTTTATGAAAGTGCTGCTGATATTTGTTGAATAGGTATTAATAACTTCTCTGTGAATTGCAGCCTTTAGCATTATAGAGTGTCCTACTTTGTATTGTTTAATTCTTCTTGGCCTGAATTCAACCTTGCTTTAGATCAAGATCATGGCCCCTGCATTCTTCTTACTTGCCTTTGCTTGGTATATTTTTGCTCATGCTTTTATCTTTAACTTTTTCAATTCACTTTAGTTATATCTTTTGCATAGAGCATAAAGTTGAATTTTGCCTTCTTATCTTATCTGAAGATCTTTTTCTTATAAGAAAAATTAAGACCATTAACAGGTATTTATAAAGTGATATGTTTTATTACAGAGTATAATATTTTATATATGTGTATGTTGTATGCATGTATGTATTCCTTTGCTTTGCTTTTCCTCCTATTTCCTTTGCTATTTGGAAAGGTTTGGATTTTTTTTTAATGATTAGCTTTATATTAATACATTTATATAATACTTTTAACAACTTTCTTTTGAAACTGTTAGTTTCTTTCTGTTATCAATATTAAATTTAGCAAGTACAATTAGTTTCCTAGGGCTGCCATAAAATATACCACAGATTGGGTAGCTTATGAGAACAGAGCTTGCTTTTCTCAAAGTTGTGGAGGCTAGTAATCTGAAATCAGAATGTCTACTACATTGATTCCTTTGAGGTCTCTGTGGGAGAATCTCTTCCATGTTTCTCCCCTAGTTTCTCGTGATGATCAGAGATCCTTGGAATTCCTTGGCTTATGTACATGTATGTAGATGTATGTACATGATTCCAAATCTTTGCCTCTCTTCACATCACCATCTCTTGGATGGATGACTTTTCTCATCTTTTGTAAACATACCACTCATGTGAGATTAGGACCACCATATTCCAGTTTGATCTCATGTTAACTGATAACATCTTCAAAGATTCTATTTAAAACAAAGTCACATTCACAGATATAAAGGGTTAGGATTTCTCTTTTCCTTACCTTTAAAGTCTTATAGTTTTGCTAGGCTATGTCCTGCTTCTGACTGCTCTGTTTCTGGATACATAAAGAGTGTGAACTTAGTCTAGAACCATATTTTTTTCCCAGAATAAAACTTCAATATTTAAAACTGTGATTTAAAATAATTTTTTCTGTTCCTTTGCTTCAGTATCTATCTTTAGAAACAATTATTAAATGCATATTTGATCACTTTTGTCATTTATCTGCATCAATTTTTCAAATTATTTTAATATTGTGCTTTATTTGAGTTGACTTTGTTTAGTTTTCATTTATTGTCTATCTCATTTCCTGCACAGTGGTTTTCCTGGTATCTATTTACAATTGTATTCTTTTAATTTACTTTTCATTTCTGATTTTTGTTTTTCTCTCTTTTCTAGTTCTTTCTTCCAAAACAACCCCTCCTTGGGTTTCCGAGGCAGTATGTCTATGGAAGTAGATTACCCAATCTTCCTTCCAAGGAGTGGTTGGTGGGTTTAAACTGCCAGCTTTATGGTTAGCAGTCAAATGCCTTAGGCACTACGCCACCAGAGCTCCCAGTTCTTTCTTGGTATTTGTCAATTCTTCCTTCATACCTTCATATCATCTAGTCATATCACTTCTGACATTTTGAATTTCTTCCTTGTGCTCTTCTTTCAAAGCTTCTAGCATTTTTAAAATTTATTATAACTTATTATGTGAGAGTTCTAAGCTGTTTTGATAGTACCTTTTTTCTGATGTATTCTCATTTTCTATTGGAATATTATAATGTTAATTTTCATCACTCTTTGGCGGTAACTTTTATTGAGGTCAGACTGTATTTCTCCTCATTTTTAAATGAGATAGATTTTCCTATGCTATTTGAATGAGGTTCCTTAGAGAGTGAGTGGGTCATAGTGTAGCTCTCCCAATACGATGTCATAAGGATTCCCTCTTCTATTACTATCAGCAGTGTTGAAAATATGGTTCATCTATATAGATCTAACTCTCTTCAGGAAGATTTTCAGCCTTAAGCACTATATGTATCCATGAGTTCTAGACTCCTTGTTTTCTGCAAGAGTGCTTCCAGCTGTGGACATATTTTGCTGTTAAAATACTCTCTGGAAACTGTCTATTTTTCTCTATTCCTTCCCATTACTTTATTTTTCTGCCTCTATTTCTCCTCCTCATTTTGTTCCTGCTTGATTTTCTCCGTTTCCATGTTTGTTTGGTTTCTCTCTTTTCTCAGAGAGTAAAGGGCAAAGGGAGTGATGGTGGGAGTAATGGATACTTCCCTAATTCCTGAGAACTAGACACAGTGCCTAAGGCATTTGACTGCTAACCAGAAGGTTAGTGGTTCAAACCCACCAGCTTCTCCATGGAAGGAAGATGAGGCAATCTACTTCCATAAAGATTTACCATCTTGGAAACCCAATGGGGATCTCTATGAGTCAGAATCAACTTGATGGCAGTGGGTTGGTTTCTTTTGGTTTAAATTGCTAACTGTCTTTGATTTTCCCATCTCCACATAACTTCACCTGGAGGTTGTGAGGACCTCTACCCCATGGTTCTCAGAGCTATCCACTCAGGCTTCTTTCCACTCAGGGTAAGCTTCTTCTCTCCTTGGAAATATATATTAGCAATGGTCTTCCCCCCTTGGTTTTCAGAGTGTACTATAATACTCTTTAACTCCCAGATTCTCCCACTTATTGATTGTGTGCAGATCCTTTTATTGTTTTGGCAACACTTTTCTGTATTGTGTAGTTCCTTTACATTGATAATTTAGAGAATCATAAAATACTATAACTTTAATGTTGAAAGATTATTTAGATAATCCTTAATGTAAAGAACTAATTTTTAAGATAAGGAAAGTCAAACTTTCTTGTGCTTATAAAGTTTGTAATTGTCACCATAATTTCAATGCTTAATTCTTATATAATAATTACACATTTAAATCCACTAAATACAGGAAGGAAGGTTGGGCAATCCTACTTCCGTAGTGATAACTGCCTCGGAAACCCAAGGAGGGGTCGCTATGAGTCGCGGATGACTCAACGGCACATAACAACAACAACAACAAAATACAGGATACGTTTTTCAAATTCAAAAACTATATCTTATTTATCTTTGTAAGCTTTTATAAGTACCTGGGTTGGAGCTAGAGATACGAAGGGAATTTAGAGGTATTTAATTAGTTGAAGTTGAGTAAATACCTTTATTCATTCAACAAATATTTATTGAGTACTTTCTTTATCAGGTATTGTTCTAGGAACTTGATACTTAACAACTGAGAAAGAAAAAGTAAAAAAAAAAAAACTTTTACAATGAAAGATGAAAATAGAATATATGTAAAATACATAGAATGTTAAGAGAATAAAAGAATTGTGAGGAATAATAGGGAACAGTAAGGGATTGGTAATGGAAGTTGTTGTTGTTGGGTGCCAGTGAGTCATTTTTTGCTCATAGTGAACCATATGATAGACTATAACCACCCCATAGGTTTTCTTGTCTGTAGATTCCCTGGTCTTTCTCCTGTGAAGAAGCTGGGTAAGTTCAAATAGCCAACCTTTTCATTACTAGCCAAGCTCTTAAATGTTTGTGCCACCAGGGCTGCTTGTGGAGATGATATTTCAGATAAAACTTGAAGGCAGTGTAAGAGTTAATCATGCAGCTACCTGGGGAGTGTGCCAATCAGAGGGAACAGTCAATGCAAAAACTCTAAGACAATAGCCTGCCTGAAGGAAAGAGGTTCAGCACAGAAACTACTGGGTTAGAGCATAGAGAACAAGAGAAGTATAGCAATTGAGATCATTATAAAGTGGGGTGGTGGTGATATAGGCAAGAGTTAGAGTTACATTATTAAGTTTTCATGGCAATTTAAGTAACTTGACTTTTATTCTGACTGAAATAGGAAGATATTAGAGAGTTTAAGGAATAAAAAGTGTCATGATCTGGTTAATACTTTTTAAAAATTGCTCCAGGTGTTGTGCTGAGATGGATTCTGTTGTTGTTGTTGTTATGTGCCCTGGAGTCGGAAGCGACTCATAGCGACCCCTCCTTGGATTTCCAAGGCAGTATCACTATGGAAGTGGATAGCCCCATCTTCCTTCCAAGGAGTGGCTGGTGGGTTTGAACTGCCACCCTTCTGGTTAGCAATCAAGTGCCTTAGGCACTACGCTACCAGAGCTCCTGAAATGGATTCTAGAGAAGGAAAAACAAAAACAAACTTACTGCTGTCCAGTTGGATCTGAGTCATAGTGACCCCTCCTTGGTTTCCCCAAGCAGTATCACTGTGGGAATAGATTGCCCAACCTTCAGGGGTGAAAGCAAAAAGATCAGTTGAGAGGATACTTCAGTAACCCAGGTGAGGAATGAGAGGGATTGAACAGATGATAGTAATGGAGGTTGGAAGGACTAGTCAGTCAGTTTACAGGTAGAACCAACAGGATTTTCTAGTACATTAGATATGAGATTCGAGAGAAAAAAATCAGTATGGCTCTAATTGTTTTTTGCTGGCCTATAAATGATAGCATATCGGAAGGAAGATTGGGCAATCCTACTTCCGTAGTGATACTGCCTCGGAAACCCAAGGAGGGGTCACTATGAGTTGGGGCCGACTCGACGGCACATAACATAACAAATGATAGCATAGTGCCTAAGGCACTTGACTGCTACCCAGAAGGTTGGGGGTTCAAACCCACCAGCCGCTCCTTGGAAGGCAGATTGGATAATCTACTTCTGTAGGGATACCGCCTCGGAAACCCAAAGAGGGGTTGCTATGAGTCAGATCCGGCTCGACAGCACATAACAACAACAACAACAATAAATGATATTTAGAATCATGGTTTTGGATGCAATCATCAAGAGAATAAATGTACATAGAGAAGTACTTTGATGTTAAAGGTTTACAGAAGAAAAAATGGAGAAAAAGAACATTGGGAAGAAGTGGACATTCAGGTAGGAGATAATCAAGAAAGTATGGTGTCTTGAGAGCCAACAGGAGGAGAGGGAGTGTATCAAGGAGGTGGTAATAATCAACTGGGCAGATGCTTCTGAAGAGTTTAGTCATAAGAGGACCAACAACATGACTTTGAATTTTGCAACATGCAGGTGATTCTGAAAAGTGAAGTTTTAGTGATGTGGAGGGCATATCACATGAACATAACTGAAATTGATTAATTGGGAATGGGAAGAAGAATTGAAGGCAGCAGATATATGCCATTATTTTGAGACACTATTGAAAAGGGCTCAGAGAATTGAGGCAACTCTCAGATAATTCAGTTTGAGAACATATTTATAAATGAAATAATAGCATATTTATATATTACTGAAAATAAACCAATTGAGGGAAGGACTTATTGTATAACAGAGAGCAAAAGAACTATCAGGCACATTTTCTTGAATAGATGAAAGAAGATGGAATTCCATAGCAAAAACCCTTATTAGACATGTGAAGATTTTAACTGTCAACACTAGACTCTTGGGGAAAAAAGTTAAGTGGCAACAAAACAGTCAGGAGTTTGTCCAAAAGAACACCTACTGGAGTTTGTGCTGCAGTCCTTCTAGATGAAGTTTGGATCTATCAATAGGTCTGTATAGTGCCAAGTTGATACATAATAGTATCAATGGTATTATGCAATGGTATTGCATAATCTTCAAACTTTAAAGAAGGTAGCTAACATGTGTGCATTTTAGAAGAATTTCTAAACAGTATGAATTGAAACAAGAATCTATTTAATACTAATTAATTAACCAGAAAATTCCAATAATTTGATATATACTTTCCAGGAACTGATATGCTTCTTTTGATTCCCATTAACCAAGTTGTAATATGTTTCATATATTTAGTATATCATGCTGTTGTTGTTATGTGCCTTCTAGTCGGATCCTACTCGTAGCAACCCCTCCTTGAGCTTCCAAGGTAGTATCACTATGGAAGTAGATTGCCCCATCTCCCTTCTGGAGTGGCTGGTGGGTTTGAACCTCCAGCCTTCTGGTTAACAGTCAGGTGCCTTAGGCTCTATGCTACCAGAACCCCTTAGTATATCATATATATATATATATATATATATATATATATATATATACACACACACACATACATATATACATATATGTATATATATGATACACACACACATATATAAATGAGATTAATATACAATCACAGTTCTCAGAATCTTATTTGAGTTCTAGCATCAAGGATATAGACATAAGTGAATTGTTTTTTCTTATGTTACTTACCCTCATTTCTTGGGTTCTATTCAGTAACTGCAATTTATGGTGACATTAAACCCAAAGCCTATATATTTTCTCAGGTATACTATTCCTTAAGTTGGAGACCAGTTTTGCTATCCTAGCATAAATGGAGATTTGATTTATCAGCAAAAAGCAGGTGTAAACCAGACCAGATGTTGATAAATAAATAAGAGACACTAATTAACACTGACTAAATGAAACAAGTTTATCTTAGTTAATATGTCACTTACACACTATCAATCCCCAATCTGAAGAAAGAGTCTGCGTTCTATCATAATTGTGTCATTAATACGTTTGAATAGTGACTGAGTGGGACTTTGCAGCTGTCATGGAAAATATACATTCATTTCCAGTTAATTTTTCTTGTCCTAGGTCTACTATTGTTTTATTATAATTATTTAAATGCTCCAGGACATATTCTAAATGACAAATAAAAAATCAAAACCCCAAATAATTTATTATTTGAAAAGTGTAAACCCATTGTTATTTAGTTTATGATATGAAGTACTATAATCAATTAAAGTACTTGAAATCTGCCATTTTTATGCTGAACACATTGAGTTTTATAAATTCAACCATGAATATATCTAGGTATACAAGATAACCAGGAATATTTAAAGTAGGCAATAGAAAGATTACAAGTTTTTCTGTCTTCTCTTTTAAATACACACTAAAAACAATAAAAAGAACTAAAAACAGAATAATTACCATCCATAATTAAATTTGAATTTTGAAGCAAATTAATAGAGGACATAGAATTTCATATAGTTTTTTTTTTTTTTTTTTTTTGAATCTCCAGAGAATAATAAGTGAGAAAATTTTGAACGGCTCACCACAAACTCAGGCTGAAGAGATAAGGACTGGAAAATATTTCTTGCATAATGAAGAGTTGTTTCCCAATAGTACCGACTATTTATTTTCTTGCTTTACTTCACATTCAAATTCTTGGTTTCAGAGGAACTCACAATATACTTCAGCATGTATACTAGTTGCACTTGGTGCTTAAGGAACATTTCACAATATTAAAAAATTCATGTTGTTGTTGTTGTTGTTATGTGCCATCGAGTCGGCCCCGACTCATAGCGACCCCTCCTTGGGTTTCCGAGGCAGTATCACTGCGGAAGTAGGATTGTCCAACCTTCCTTCCGAGGAGTGGCTGGTGGGTAGTCCTCTTATATCTGTATAAATGTAGATCTAGATGTAACGTACTTGAAGTTAAACACATATTCCCTGCGTTGGCAACTATATGTGCATTGAATACTAGAAAACAAAGGCAACTAGAATTGTGAGTTGTTTTATTTTAATAAAACACTAATCTTCTATTTCTATAGAGGCTAGTTTCTAGTCACACTAGATCAAAGTTTCATCTCTTTTGAAAAGCCTCTCTCTTCCCTAAATGTTTCTGCTACCAAAATTCTCCTTAAACTGTGACATGATTTTAGATTTAAGGGATTGTGAAGGAATTGAGTAACATTGCTATTTTTCAGTTTTCTTCAAAATATACTAGCATTGTTGCATTAAGAAAAGAATGACATGAACTTGGGTTTAATTTTAAGAGCTAGGGAAAATCATGACATAAATACGACAACTTATTTGGAGAAATTTTACAAAATATTTGCATTTTGTCAATTAAATAAGTTCTGTGTTACTCTATTGGGAGCTCTGATAGCATAGTGCCTAAGTCACTTGGCTGCTAACCAGAAGTCTGGAGATTCTAACCCATCAGCCACTCCTTGGAAGGAAGGTTGGGCGATCTACTTCCCTAGTGATACTGCCTCGGAAACCCAAGGAGGGGTCGTTATGAGTCGGTCCGACTGGATGGCACATAACAACAACATGTTACTCTATTACAAGGCATGAATATGGTATGTAAAATTCAGCAAAGCGAATATTTTTCAATATTCAATGTCAAAATATTACATTGGAACATGAGAGCATTTTTCATTCCTAATGGGTAGCATATTGCCTAAGGCACTTGATTGCTAACCAGAAGGCTGGCGGTTCAAAACCTCCTCAGAAGGAAGGTTGGGCAATCTACTTCCGTATATATATCCCCTTGGAAACCCAAGGAGGGGTCGCTATGACTCAGGGCCAACTCGACCGCACATAACAACAACAACACAATGGGTAGATCAAATGAAATTTAATTTTATAACCAGACCTTTATGTGCCAAATCTCATGGCATCAATGTAGTCAATATGTTATTGTAGTTGTTGTTAAGGGAGCTCTGGTAGCATAGCGCCTAAGGCACTTGGCTGCTAACCAGAAGTCTGGAGATTCAAACCCACCAGCCACTCCTCAGAAGGAAGGTTGGGCGATCTACTTCCCTAGTGATACTTCCTTGGAAACCCAAAGAGGGGTCACTATAAGTTCCCATTTTGCTCAATGTTATCCATAATTTGTTATGATCCACACAATTGAATATAGTCAATATGATTGATTTTAGAAAAGTTGTCTAATTTAGTATTACATTTACAATAATATATTAGTAATATTAATAATTATATACAATATATATTAATCATAATATTCTTATAAGAAGAAATTATGTGAAATAGCTCAATTATAACAATATAAGTAGTTATTTTGTGAAACGGAGGCAATAGAAATAAATTTATTAAAAGCATGTATAAGAATTTATTAATTATGCATACCTTCATTTTATTATTTATCTAAACTTTGCTGATCCTTCACCCAAACACCCAGACATATATAATAATAAAAAACTCCAATTATTCTTTGGTATTTTGCTGACTGTGAGGGACAAATAGTATATAGGTCTGAATATACTGTGATCCCCAAATAAGACAAAGCCAAGGAGAAGATTAAAAAATTTCTGGAAAACATGATTACAAAAACATTTGTTGTTGTTGTTGTTGTTGTTGTTATTTTGCCGTCGAGTCACAACTGGCATGCTTTTATTTCCTCCTGGGCCTGGGCCTGGGCCTGAGAGCTGAATACATACAAAGGCACTGGGGTATGTGGGATCTGGGAATGGCAAGGAGAGTGGGTGTCTGGGGAGGTAACTGTGAATGGATGTGACAGTGTGCAGCGACTGGAGGGATCCTCCCAGAACAGAAGGAAGGGCCTTTGGGGTGTTGAAGCAAAAATCGTCAAGTGTCTACTTATAAAATTAATGTCCCTGATATAGTTACAGTTGTATATTATAAATAGATGTTCATCTAAAACTATTTTTTCAACATCTACCTGTGAAGCAATTGTTTTGAAACTTTTCACATCATCAGTGTCTTCATTATACATCTACTTTTGAATCAACCATTTCTCCAGAGCTTATCATCTTTGTTTCCATGTAAGTTTTTTATTATTGAAACAGACAAATAACACATACAACATTTCATCAATTTCTACATTTATACTTCAGTGACATTGATTGTATATTCAAGTTGGGTGACCATTTCCACTTTCTTTCCTTAAACTACCCCACCATCTTTAACATTACAAGCAAAAATCCCTTTTCTCCCCTCCCTCCTGCCCTTGGTAGCAACTAATTATTTTTGGTTTTTATATATTTGCTTATTTCACTTAAGTGATATCATACATTATTGTGTGTGTGTGTGTCTGACTTTTTTCACTCAGCATAATGTCCTCAAGTTTCATCCATATTGTGGCATGCATCAGGACTTCATTCCTTTTTGTAGGTGAGTAACATGACTGCTAACCAGAAGGCTGGTGGTTCAAACCC
>NW_006921653.1:9318318-9327654 GCF_000298275.1 Orycteropus afer afer
AACTTTGGGCATTTTTTCATGTCCTTATTGGTCATTTGAATATGTCCTTTCATGCAATGTCTGCTCATGTACTTCATCCTTTTTTTTTTTTTTTAATGAGTTGTTTGTCTTTTTTTTGTTACTTTTACATTGTAGGAGTATTTTATAAACTTTTAATATTAGACCTTTATAGGATATATAGTTCCCAAAAATGCTTTCTCACTCTGTAGGCTGTCTTTTCACTTTTTTAAGAAAGTCTTTTGATGAGCACAAATGTTTAAATTTTACAAGGTACTATTTGTCCATTTTATCTCCTGCTATTCATGCTTTTATTGATACATCTGATAGCCTACTACAAAAACCTAGGTCCAACAGTTTTACCCCTACATTTTCTTCTATGAACTTTTTAGTTTTAATTTTCAACTATGTAAGTTTTGTTTTTTTGTTTTATTTTAAACATTTTAAATCCATTTAAGATATTACCACTGGAAAACTTATCCTGAGACACAAGTAGCCACTTAAATAACACTGTAACATTCATTGTTTTCTCATTATTTTTATTGATGGGAGTTCCTGGGTGGTACAAATGATTAACATGCTGGCTGCTAACCAAAAGGCTCGTGGTTTGAGTCCACCCAAAAGAAAGGCCTGTCCATCCACTTTCCAAAAAAACCAGCCACTGGAAATCCTATGGGGCACAATTTTACTGTGATACTCATGGGTTCTTCATGAGTCAGACTTGACTCTATAGCAATTGATTTTCATATATAGGTTTATATTTACTCTTTCCAAAGATAACAACTTACTGTTTTGCTTTATCCTTTTCTTTTGTAATGCTTTAAGATTTGCACACAAACATTAAAGTATTTATGTACAACAGCCCACATTTGCCATCCTACCAGGAATTAAGTCCTGAAGCTCTATGTGAAATCTTTCTAGCATTGATTATAGTCATTCCAGGCTAAAGTGCTGCCACAAAAGAATTCTTGGCTGAAAAGTTTTGAAAAAATTGGAATAATTATCACTAAAAGGAAAAGTTTTCTAAGAGTTCATATGCAAAGTAACTTCTACTTTTCTGATGGATATATATATATATATAGGAAAATCCAAACTGCCTTTACATGCAAGCAAGACAAGCAACAAACAAAAGTTTGAGCCATGCCTGTCACTCATCATTTCTAGCCAGGTGAGGTATTCATGTGAATGGGAAACTGCTAAGATCAGGAAGCCTCTTATCATGGGATGTCAGCAGAGGTAACCTCACTGCCAACATCAGAAGGCAGAGTGATAAAAGAAAACATAAAGCCATGCTGCTATTCTACTCAAAACTCCACCACCTCCCACCTCACTTTCTTCAGTCCACTGGTAGCTATACAACTGAACACGAATAGGGAACTGTCACCAGCCCTCCAGCTGAAGGTTTAGTGATTAACTGGGCTAACTGGGAAAGAGTTCAGGGAGAGTCCAGTTACACTAATCCTGGACAAAAATAGCTCTACTCCAGCCTTGAGTAAGAAGCAAGAAGTAGAACAATTATGGAGCCAATGAAAATTATCATGTAAAGGGGAAGAAAAATAATGCTAACATATGAAAGAAACAGAAGGAAAATATTTTACATCACTTCCTCAAGAAAATGAAATGGTTTGTTATATATATATTTACCACAATTAAAAAAAAAAAATCTGTACTTGTCACCATATTAATGGTCATAAAAACATATAATCATCTCAATTGATTACAAAAAAGGCATTTGTTAAAATTCATCACTGTGTGTGTATATATATGTATGGGGAGGGGGGTCTATCTAAAGTCAGCCTTATACTTAACAAAAAACACAACAGATAATTCTATTAAAGTCAGGGACCATTTGGATTTGTATATTGTCAATATTGTTTTTAACAGTGCTTCATAAGAATAATCATATAATAACCAAAAAAAAAAAAACCAAAATCACTGCCATCAAGTTGATTCGACTCATAGTGACCCCTCCTTGGGGTTCCAAGGCAGTATTTCTACGGAAGTAGATCGCCCAACCTTCCTTCTGAGGAGTGACCAGTGGGTTTGAACCATCAGCCTTCTGGTTAGCAGTCAAATGCCTTAGGCACTATGCCACCAAAGCTCCCAATCATAGATCTTATAAATATGGTGAGAATAGGATGAAAGTAGAATAATTTACCATTTATAAGATACAATGAAGATACAGTATAATCAAAGGAAAATTTTAAAAAAACATTAAAAATTCAAAAGTCAATTCTAAAATAAATATGCAAAATTATTAAGTAAATATATTATGTGAACAGATCCATTCATAACATAATAACCATAACAATAGAAGAAAGCAAACAAACAAAAACATGAAATAGAAAACAGGAGTAAACCTAACAAGAAATAGGGAGTAATTATGTAAAGAAAACTATGAAGCTTAATTAAAGGGTTAAAGCCACCTGAAGTAGAGAGTCACATGCCATGCTCTAGGGTGGTTGTTGTTGTTGTTGTTGTTTGCCATCGAGTCGGCCCGACTCATAGCGACCCCTCCTTGGGTTTCCGAGGCAGTATCACTACAGAAGTAGGATTGCCCAACCTTCCTTCCGAGGAGTGGTTGGTGGGTTTGAATCGCCAGCCTTCTGGTGAGCAGTCAAGTGCCTTAGGCACTATGCTACCAGAGCTCCTTCTAGGATGGTAAAAGTCAGTTTTTTAGAGATGTTAATATTTTCTAAAACTAAACCTACAAATACAATGAATCCCAACTGAACAAGGGAAAACCTTAAATTTGATTTGAAATTCATTGGTTTTTTTTTTTTTTTTTAATAAGGGAAAATGGGAAAGATTTACTCTAGCAGGTATTAGACATCTATTGTAAAAAATATAATCAATGAAATTGTCTATTATTGACACAAGAATAGGAAAAAAAAATCAATGAAACATTCTAACATCTCCAGATACAGACAGACTCAAGTACATATGGGGATTTAATTTGTAATAAAACTGGCATTTTCCTATTAGTAGGAACAAATGGATTAAAGAATAAATGACATTTGGACACTTTGATTTAAGTGAAAAAAACTGTGACCTTTCTTCACCTTATGCCAAAAATCTCAAATGATTTAATGATTTAATTTTAAGAAAAATAATCCTAAAATTCAAATAATGTTTAGGAAGTTATTTTCATAATTTTGAAGTAGGAAACTCTAAGTAAAAGAATAATAGATGGAATTACATAAAAATTTCTAACGAACAGTAAAACAGTATAAAATATAGTAATAATAGGATTATTAAATAAATATAAATGTATAAAACCATAATATTAAAAGCTGTTTAGGCATACATTTTCAACTACTAAAACAATAGTGGATAAGGCATTTGGCTGCTAACCAGAAGGTCAGAAGTTCAAATGCACCAGCTGCTCCACAGGGAGAAGATGAGGCAAACAACTGTAAAGATTTATAGCCTCAGAAGCCCAGTAAGACTCACTATGAGTCAGTATTGACTCGATGGCAACGTTTTTTTTTTTTTTTAATCAGCATTTTAAAAAGTTGATATTGATGGTGTATATAACACATTACTAAAAGAAAACAAGCAGATACCCTGCCCAGATTATTTTCTATGCATGTAAAACCACAATGTTGTGGTTACCTCTGAATCTACCTTCGGTCTGCCAGATTCTTGTCATACTGTGGTGACTTGCATGTTACTGTGATGCTAAAGGCTAAAATAACCAAATTTCAACCACCAGAGTCATCATGGTTGGGAGGTTCCATTGGAGCCTTCAGACTAAGCCAGGCTGGGAAGAAAATCTTGTTGATATATTTCTGAAAAACAGCTAATGATAATCTTGTAGATTTCAGCAGAACATTGTCCAACTTGCTTGCTTTGGACATGTCATCAAAAAATCAATTGCCAGAGAAGAACATCATGTTTGATGAAAAGGGCCAGCAAATGCAAGGGAGACCCTTGGAGTGATGGATTAAACTCATTTGATTTAACTAAGTAAGTAAGGAATGAGCTAATTCCTTTGTGTGTTGACTTATTTACACACTATTTATCTGGCTATTTTACAGAAAGTTCCAATTTCCATTGACTTCATCATTTTGTGTATTGTAACTCAGTAAAAGAGTGACTTTGCTCATTTTTAGATAATTTTATTGCAAAACATTTATATCACTTGGGAGTCTTTAGAATATGTAAGTAAATGATGGAAACTTGAAAACAGCACATACATTTGCCATAATTGTTTCATTTTTAATTTCTCCACTTTGCCCTTAATGAATATCTTGCCTTTTTTTTCTTTTGGTGATTCAGCACACTCAGTGATCACCTGTGAGCAAGGGACATGTGAAATTCCCTTCCCACACAGAGCAAAACAAAATATATATGCCTTTGTCTCTTATTGTATCATAATTAACTTGCTAAAGTTTCACAGGATATTAATCTACCCTTTTATTTTTATAGTTCATTAAGCACATTATTTTGTGTTAGTTCATATTTTACATTCACAGCATTCCTTAAAACATTTTTATTAGTTATTTCCCATATATTGTTATTAAATTATGAAATACCATCTAACCAAACAAACACACTCAAAAAAAGTTGCCACCACCTCTGGGTCTGGAGAGAATCTGATTTAATACAAGAAGCCCTGGGAGGTCCAGTTCCCAATCAGAGCTATTTCCAAGCAGTTTTGGGTCAGTTTCATAAAACCTGGAATGATCAGAAAATAACTGATTTTACCTTTCAAGCACACATCTGAGTTTTACATCTGAATTTTCAAAACTATATTCCCCAAGCTTTATCCCAATCTGGTTTCTATTGCATGCAGCTCTTAACCCTGAAATTCACCAGCAGTGGAACTATATTTCTTGTTAGTTCCTAGGGGAATTCCATTCAATTGGTGGAGAGTGTTTCCATTTTTCTACTTGTAAGCTTGGTGTGTTTCTCTGGGCCAGTATATTTTTATTTAACAATTATGGAGGTCATATAATATGTGTATATTACTCCTCTAATTTGCAGTAAAGTAGAAAACCTAGGTGCTGATGCTGCCACTCAGATAAAAAAAAAAAAAAAAGGAAGTCCTCCTAGACTGGCTTTTCTCAATCAGTCTCAAGTTCTGTCAGCCTTATCTCTTAAATGTATAGTGGATCTTTTGATTCCTCATCATAGTTCTGCCATCCCCTGGACTATTCAATAGCCTCCATATTGTTCTCTTTTTCTTCAGTCCTTCCTACACACTCCCACCTGAAGGATCTTTTAAAATTCATCTCTAAGCATTTTCCTGCCCACCTTTAAATCCCTCAGCAACTCTCATCGCCTGCCTGGCAAGAGACAGGCTCCTTAGTTGTCATACTAAATAAACCCTCCGTGATGGGTCCCTTCTTTTAATCTTCAGCTTCATTTTCCCCTAAGCAGTTTCACATTTCTGTGGTTTTGTACAGGCTGCTTTTCTTACCTAGGATGTTCTTTTCTCTCACCACCCTCGACCCACCTAATAAAATTTTGTCTATCATTTAAAGGAATGGTTTTCAAATTTCCATGTGTGTAAGCTGCATTGGAGGTATTTGTTCAAAAGTAACCCACACACCTAGAACCTGGTGTTTCTGATATAAACAGTGAACAACTTCACTAGTGATTTTCAACCCAATAGAACAACCTAGGCTTTTTTGATGGGTGTGGAACTGCACCAAGGATTCATAAACACTGATTTGATTTAAGTACTTCACAGGTGATTTCTTCTAATTTAAGCAAGAGATAAGAATCACTGCACTACACTTTGAGAAACACTGCTTTCAAAACCATGCTCAGACAAAAACTCTTCTGTGATGAATTCCTTGACCCTTAAAACAGAATAAATCACTCTCTTCCATAAGACTGATTCCTTGTTGGAATAAAGCTCCAGACAGTTGTGCCTCAAAGTTATAGAGCTAATAAGTAGTACTTCCTCTCACTCTCACTCTTATTCTCACTCTCTTGATCTATTTTGCTTTTGAAACTTTTGGGGACACTATCTAGTACTGAAGATTATTTCATATTCTTTGCTAGATAAGCAAAACTATCAGAAATGATCCTACCATAAGTCAATTAATCAGGAACCAGTTTGGTGTTCCTCAAAAAGTTAGACATAACGTTACCATATGACACAGCAATTCCCCTCCTAGGTATGTATCCAAAAGAACTGAAAGCAGGGATTCAAACATATATTTGTACAATAACGTTAATTGTACATAGCTAAAAGGTGAAAATAATCCAAGTGTCAATCAACAGATAAAAGGATCAACAAAACGTGGTACACAGTCATACAGTGGAATATTATTCAGGCATAAAGAGGAATAAAATCCTGATATTACAACATGGATGAACATTAAAATCATTACTCTGAGTGAAATAAATCAGACACACGATGACAGATACTTTATGATACCATTTAGGAGATGTCTGGAAGAGGCAAATGCAAGGGGACAAAACTTTACTATTAGGTATCAGAGTCTAGGAAGAGGAGAGAATGGGGAGATATTTCTTAATAAATGCTGAGTTCCTGTTGGAACATTAATTCAAATTAAAATTTAAATTTAAAAGAATCTTTTAATCAATGTAAACTATTTTGTTGACTGACACTTATTCTGATAAGTAAGGAAATATAAATGAATAAAAAAGATAATCTCTCTTGCAGAATTTGAATATTTTTTGCTAACTAAAAAACAGTCTCCACAATTTTCACTGCATTCCACCAAATCCTGAATGCTGCTTCAGCCATCCTCTCATCCTTCAGCTCTCTCCCATCCTCAAAAATGTCTGAGTGTGAGATTGCACATTTTATTTTCACATTTTTTTATTGTGATTTGGGTGAAGATTTACAGAGCAAATTCACTTTCCATATAGCAGTTCACATATACTTTGTCTCATGTCATTGACCACAGTTTACCACAATGCAACAGCTCCCCTCCCACTTCCTCCCTGTAGTTACCGCTTCCCAGTGTCCATCCCTCCATACACTCCTGCCACCTGAGCTGTCTCCCTGTGCATAAGCAGCCCTTCTTTCTCCCATGATTGTTCTCTCCAAGGAGTGTATCTACTTGAGGTAAATGTTCAACTCATATGCCTGTATTTTGTTTGGCTGGAAACCACAGGGGTGGGTTCAATTCCAGACCTGAAGGGCAGCTAGGGGCCATAGTCTCAGTGGTTCCACCAGGCTCTATTGGATCAGCAAACCTGGTCCCCACCTTAAGATTGAACATTTTTTATTGGATAAAATTCTCGGTCATAACTTTGCACTGAAAAATTTGTTAACATCCATAGTTTTCTTTCATTTTTATTAAGTATTATTGAATGATAATTTAAAAGTTTAGGAATAAAACCTACTCTTCTAACAATACTTCAATTCAAATTTTGCAATCTGTGAAGGAATAAATACATGTCCGTTTCAGTCATGTAGGGACTATCATCCCAGCACTTCTGGAATCCACTTTTTCTGCCAGAATTTCCACTTAAAGTCTGGTCTTTTTGAAAGTCTATTGGGTGAAAAGTCTACCTGAGGTTATGTGAGAGAACAGAATTTACACATTACTTGAAAAAGAATATAAATGTAGGTAGAGCAAAAGCAAGAAATAGAAAAAAAGCACTGGGAAAGATCCAACAGAAACCACAAGAAGAATCAAAAGATAAAAGCAACTGTAGCCATCAGCAACATGAAAAGGAGAGAGATTGGAGATTGATATAGAGACGGGGGACATTGGCTCAATATGAAGAAGGTTTTCCTTGGGGTAAAGATAAGGTTAAGCCCTAGGAAATATTGTACAGGATGTAACTTGTAAAAGGAACATTGGAGTCACCATAAATGCATATGAGTGTTTCTCACACAGATCCATTCATGGGCATGATGAATGAAAATATCAAGAGAAGTGATTTCTAATGCTACTAATTGTTTTCATTAAGCAATTATGTGCTTGCCTGAACTTTGAGCACATGCTGTTATTTGTATAAAATGTTTACTACACATGCTTGGTCCAAAGAAAAGAGTAGCTGGTAATACTGAGTTAAGTCCTCAAATATTCCTTTATAATACTTTCATACACTGCAGGTCACAAAAGTGAATTGTATTTTTCATTTATGAAATATGAAAATAAATTTTACTTTACCTTCAAACTTCGCATATTCTTATTAGTCCAAAATGATTTTAGAAGAAGCTTCCTAGGTGAAGAATGGATATTCAGCTAGTCATTAACTAGAAAAAATTAAGACTATTTGTATGGGAAGGTTGTTCTGGATTGATCATGTCAACAGGTACTCTCTGTAGAAAACTGTTTCAAAGTAAATTTCAGCTGTCCATGGCTATGTGAACTGAAACCCTTGGATTTCTATCAGCTAGGTCTAAGCCATTCATTAGGGACTGAGAGATCTCATTTTTGTTAGCATGGCCCTGAACTGATTTCAGTATGAGGCTTCTCAAGTTGAAAGAGAATTGGATGCTACATCAAGGCAATGTAAGATGTCTACTGGATAGATAATTTAGCAAGGTAATCAATAGTACTTGACTTCTTTGTTGCATTATTTCAAAGATGGCAAACCACTTAACTTCTTAGTTCTTCTTATTCTGACCTTCAGTTACCAGCTGGGACCACAATAATAGTAAAACCATTATAAAGGTATCATCAGAGTACTGGGTGTTTTGCATATTTGCTTGTTTTTCCTTAAAATAGAGTTCATTGAGAAGGCATCTGTCATCTGTGGCTATCTCAAATCTTCTTAACTTCTTTCTCACATTTTGGTAGTCCACCTTCTTGTTACTTTTAACTTTTGAAAGTACAACTTTTAAAACCTACATTCCCCCTTTGTGACTAGGACATTTTCTAGTAATCAGATGCACTTTATGAGACTTTAACTTGGAGACATTACATGTGATGAAAGAACCAGAGCATAGGTGTGCAGTGGCAGAGATGATATGTTTTTGAGGTTGTTGGAGACTGTGGTAGTTTTCCTGTCATGGAAGCAGTAGCATGGTCCTTTGGTTACAGAAACAGTGTAACTTCATTCAAAGAACTGTGGTTCTACTGTTAGTAGTAGCAGTTTTGCAGTGTGATTATTACAATCATTACTGTAAGCTCAACCCACAACCTAGTCCCTCAGCCCTCCCAAATATTCTGTTTCATGTCTAATACTTCTTAATAAATCTCCTACTGCTTAAGCTCACCAGATTCTGTTGTCTGCAACTAAGAACCATGACTGATACAGTTTATATGTGAGTATGGAATATTATACTTTAATCACAATCTTTAATGTTTCAATGGATAAATAATAAAAAAAGTCAAGAAAGAGCTGTCAAGTGAGCAGAAAAATGAAAAAGAGTGGGATATATATTTCTATGTTTTT
>NW_006921653.1:9327919-9346398 GCF_000298275.1 Orycteropus afer afer
TATATATATAGGAACCAAAGCTTATTATTGGTTACCTGAATGGGGATAGCTGGAGTTTTTGCTTGGAAGGACACTGAGTTTACTCTACAGGTGGTAAAATAATTAGGAAAAAAGTTAGGGATAAGCGTTGTGCAACATGAAGAGTTAAATCAATGTCACTGAATTATGCATGTAGAAACTATAGAATTGGTGATATTTTGTTGCACACATTTGCACTACAATGAAACAAAAGTAAAAAAAAGAAATTTGAGAAGACCACAAAAGATACATATTCCATCCCTCATCATCAGATGAAAACTGTGGACATACACATTGATTTTGAAAAGTAGAATCTGAAAGTATATCAAATTAAGATATCTTTTACATAATCTAGATCAACACATTAATTCACCAGTAATTGACTCACTTACATTGTGTGGAGGGGATAAGACATATGTTTATGTTTTTCCTCATGCCTGCAAGTCTTGCCACCACACGTTTGTGCACACTTGTGAAGAAATGCCATTCCCAACTAAGTTTCATGTGTTTCTGTACCAACAAGCACACCGCCACACGCATATGTGCATATGTATATGTAACTTTGAAAATGCATCTTATATTTTTCTTTCTGTGACATCTATCACATTACACAATTAGTGGTTTCTAACACCCTTAAACTTTGCCTCTGGAACAATGAACATAAATATATATGTATATATTTACACACACACACACACACAAACAAATATAGTTGTGGTGGGTGTAATGAGCTAGAATAAGACTTAAGGGCTTTTTACGTAGAATTAACCTGTATCCGGTGATGATTTATGGGGAATACAGAGAATAGAATTGTATGTGGATGTTAATTGTACAGTACAAGTCAGAGGCAATGTTAAGGTACATATATAGGAATCCTGACTCTCGGCTCCAAAACACAAACTCAGGACAAACTCCTCCTCAGTACAAAATTATCTTGGGAGAATAGGAAGAAACTCACAGAAATGCAGCAGAACTACATAAGCAATTGAGATTCAGCACCAGGAAGACATAAAAAGTCCTTAGTGACTCAGACTTACAGTTTATAGCCTTGTTTTTTTCTTTAGTCTGCATTTCAATGGTCTTTCTATTTTTGTTAAATATAAGTGAAGGGAAAGAAGGTTTTATTAGAGGTTTGTTGACTAGCTGCTGACTTTGATATGCCTTAAACAGTGCATTGAGATCTCCAGCTGTCAGGTACTGGTTGAAAGCAAAGTATTCTTAGAATTACAGTGACTCTTCTCCAAAACTCTGACAAATACATATTTTGAGCTAAATATATTTGCTTTCTCTATGAAAAAAAATACTGATCTTTTCCCAGAAATAATATAGAATTTCAGAGCCTGTACATATAATTTCTTTGGAACAAGATGGTCAATGAAGCAGTCACTGTGAAAACCTCATGAGAACAATTAAATCTTAGCAATTAAGTTGATGACTAAATTTGGCGGTAGAAAAATGTTAATGACATACTTTCTGCAGCCCTTTCTGGAAGGGCTCGCTTTCTTTTTCCCTCCATTTCCTTTAATCAAAATAATAGGCACAAATGATTTAAAAAAAAAAAATCTTACAAGTGCCTAGAACTAGGACTTTGGCAGATATAGCCAAAAAGAGCTGGAAAATACATGCACAGTTAGAAGATCAAAGTTTTAAGCTCTCATTCTTCTCCCTTACAAAGGCATTTAAAAACAGTTAAAATGTATCTCTATGAAGGCTTTTTTTTAAGAAAAAAGTAGGGAGCCTGAAAAAACACACAGACATACTTCATGGCTTCTTGCTAATCCTTTCTGGCTAGGTGTTCATGGTATTTTATATGGGGGAGCAGAAACTGAATTAATTACTTGTGCTCAAATACTTTAGTCTTTAATAATGTGGGTTGGAAATAACTAGGCAACACAAGAAGTAAAACTGATAACTGAGTTTAAGTATAAATGTGGACTTTTGTGGTTGAGTGAACTTCAAAACTGTTTTTGGTATGATAATCTTAAGTGTTTTCAACAAGTTTCTTACAGAAGAGGTAATCCAAAATGGTTGTTTTACTAGTATTTCATAAGGAATAACTAATGATGCAAATGTATCATCATCCATTCATTCATTTAACAAAAATTTGAGTACTACAATGTGCCAAGTGTTTTGTTAGTTCCTGGAGCTTCACAACTAAAACGCTACCTTCAAGAAGTAGAATTTATTGCAGTAGTCAGATGCACATTTTAAAATAAGTATGTCTTTACTTAAGCACTGCCTAAGGCATTCGACTGCTAACCAGAAGTCTGGCGGTTCAAACCCACCAGCCACTCCTCAGAAGGAAGATTGGGCAATCTACTTCTGTAGAGATACCACCTTGGAACCCAAGGAGGGGTTGCTATCATTGAATTGACTCCATGGCAGTGAGTTTGTTTGTTTTCATATAAGCACAATGATAGAAATATGCAGGGGTACTATGAGAACATGAAAGTAGGATATATCCTCTGGCATTCGAGCCTTAGCCAAAAAAGGATTTCTGAAGGATATGACTCCTCAACTGACACTTATAAAATGAGCTTGATGTAGTGTGATTAGAAGTCATTTCTAGGATACTCAGGGCTAAAGGAGCAAAAAGCATGGAAGCAAGAAATCCTTCAGGTTGGTAGGTTGAAAACATTTACACTGAGATGGGTTTTTATTATGGGAGTACATTTGATATTGCATATTTGAATTTAGTTTGATAAACAAAGGAGCTGGTATAACAGTTATTTGCCAATTCAAACCATTGTGTGTCTGAGTTTCTTTTTTTTTTTTTCTTAGGAACAAGGCATGATCTTCAAAGTATTTAGTTTCATCAGGAAGTTCTTTAGATAGTCCAGACCTTCCTCCCACCGGGAAAAAAAAAAAAAAAATTCTTCTTTGTAATGAACTTTCTCTTTTTGGTCTACGTTTTCTCCTAAAATATTTGAAGCCTACATGCTTTACACAAAAGCAGGAGTTGTGGACATTGGCACTATTGACGCTTTGGATTGGATAAATATTTGTCATCAGAGGTTGCCCTGTGCCTTATAGGATATTTAGTAGCATCCCTGGCCTCTAATCTTGAGATGATACCAACAGAAATTCTGCCTCAGCTCACAACTGTGACAATCAAAATGTCCTGAGATATTGTCAAATGTCCCTTGTGAGACAAAACTCATCCCTGAATGAGAACTACTGTATTAACTAAGCTATTGCAACTTACACTATAATATAAGAAGACAAAAATCCTTACAACTGGTCCAATAAACAGCTTCATGGTGGATGCAGAAAAGATTGAAGTTATCAAGGATTTCAAAATACTTGGTTCTACAATCAACACCAATGGAAGTAGCAGTCAAGACATCAGACCACATATTGCATTGGGCAAATCTGCTGCAAAAGACCTCTTTCAAGTGCTGAAGAGCAAAGATGTCTCCTTGAAGACTAAAGAGTGCCAAACCCAACCCATGGTGTTTTCAATCACCTCTTATGCCTGTAAGAGCTGGATAATGAATAAAGAAGACCAAAGAAGAGTGATGCTTTTGAGTGGTGGTGTTGGAGAAGAATGCTAAGAGTACCATGGTCTGCTAAAAAGGACTAACAAATCTGTCCCGGAAGAAGTACAGCTGGAATGCTCCTTAGAAGCAAGAATGGCCAGACTTTGTCTCACCTACTTTGGTCATATTGTCAGAAGAAACCACTCCTTGGAGAAGGATATCATGCTTGGTAAGGTGAAGGGTTAGAGAAGAAGGGGAAGGCCCTCATCAAGATGGATCGACACTTTGGCTGAAATGATGGGCTCAGGTGTGGCAAAGATTGTGAGACTGACACAGAACTGGGCAGTGTTTCATTCTGCTGTGCACAGGGTTGCTATGAGTTGGAGGTGACTCGATGGCACCTAACAACAATATTGCGACTTAAGTTTCATAGCAGCAGTTTTAATTAGGCTCAAGTTTTACTTTTAGTAATAATATAATATTAAAGAACTGGTGGATGACTTTTAGAGGTGACATTCAGCCACCCAATATCAAGCCACTGTTAGTAAAAACCATGTGATAGCCACATATTAGAAAAGGTCCTATGTCCCTTTGCAGAGTATCCTGTGATATCAGTTGGTGCCAAATCATTATCCTTCGTGGTGAAGCTGTCATTCCTCCCCTGAGTACACAAGACAGGTCCAACTCCTTCATGATCTGTAACAATTCTGGGATATACTCATCTTCTTACCTGAAATGATGCTATATTCCAGCCCATGGTTCTCAGTCTCAGGTACATTTTGATACTTTTTGTGGAGATTTAAGTAATACTGAACACTTGATTACTCTGAGATGTGATGATCTAATTTAAAAAATACTGAGACCACAGTTACACCCAGAGGTTCTGATTTACTTGGTCTGGAGCGAGTCCTAGACATTAGAGGTGTTAAAATCTCCCATGGGATTTTAGTGCTTTTCTAAGGTTAAGAAGCCTGGCTCTCTCTACCTTACCTTGGGCTATAGATCACTCTTTTATAAACAAAAAGAGATGAATAAAAACCTCCATTTTTCTTAGAAACGGTGGAAGGCAGTTAAATCTTACTCATAATGAGTCTATATTTTGTACATAAAGGCTGTGAATTTAGTATCTGCTTTATAAAGAACTAAGAATTTTTCTGTCCTTAATCTAATGTTTCCCAGACTTACATGAGAATCACCTGAGGGTTTTGTTTTGTTTTGCTTTGCTTTCTAATTTCAAAGTCCAGGTCACATTCCAGACCAATTAAATCACAGTCTCTGGGGGTAGTACACAGCATCAGTCGTTTCTGAAGTCCCCCAGGTGATTCTAATGAACAGAGAAAGAAGTTTGGAAACCAGTGCTTAATCAGATCTAGAGAGAGAGCTAAATATTTGAGCCAAGCTGATACAGATGATTGGTTCTTAACTTTGGTTGCACATTAGAATCACCTGGGGATCTTTTTTAACTCCCAAAATCCAAGTTGCACCCAAAAATCTATTAAATCAGAATTGCTCAGAGTGGGAGCAGTCACCAGTAGGTTTTTGTTGTTGTTGTTGTTGTTGTTTTTAAAGCTCCTTAGATGATTTCAAAGAAACGCTGGTGGTGTAGTGGGTAACACATTTGGCTCCTAACCAGAATATCAGTTGTTCAAACCCACTAGGTGCTTTGAGAGAAGAAGATGAAGCTATCTACTCAGTATGTTGTTCTTGTTATGTGCCATCTTGTTATGTGCTATCAACTCATAGTGACCCCTCCTTGGGTTTCCAAGGTGGTATCACTGTGGAAGTAGATTGTCCAACCTTCCTTCTGAGGAGTGGCTGGTGGGTATACAGCCTTGGAAACCCAAAGTGTTGTTGTTCTTAGGGCTGTCGAGTCACCTCCAACTCATAGCGACCTCATGCACAGAAGAACAAAAGACTACCCAATTATGCGCCAGCTCCATGATCCCTGCTATACTTGAGCCCATCGTCACAGCCACCGTGTCAATCCATCTCATGAAGGCCTTCCCCTCTTTCATCGATCCACCACCTTACCAAGCATGACATTCTTCTAGAGCGAATGGTCCCTTCTGACAACATGACCAAAGTAGGTGAGATGAAGTCTGGCCCTTCTCTCTTCTAAGGAGCATTTTGGCTGCACTTCCTGCAGGACAGATCTGTTAGTTCTTTTAGTAGTCCATGATACTTTCAGCCTTCTTTGACAGCACCACACCTCAAAAGCATCAACTCTTCTTTGGTCTTCCTTACTCATTGTCCAGCTCTCACATGCATATCAGGTGATTGAAAATATCATGGCTTGTGTCAGGGGCACCTTAGTCCTCAAAGAGACATCCTTGCTCCTCAGCATTTGAAAGAGTTCCTTCGAGGCCAACCTGCCCAGTGCTACAGATTGTCTAATGTCCTGACTGCTGCTTCCATGGGTATCGATTGTAGAACCAAGCAATGTGAATTCTTTGACAACCTCAATCTTTTCTCCATTTATTGTGATGTTGCTTATTGGTCCAGTTGTGAGGATTTTTGTTTTCTTTATATTGAGACATAATCCATATTGCAGAGTGTATTCTTCAGTCTTCATCAGTAAGTGCCTCAAGTCATCATCACTTTCAGCAGGCAAAGTTGTATCATCAGTGTATCTCAAGTTGTTAATTATTCTTCCTCCAATCCTGATCCCATGCTTTTCTTCATATAGTCCAGCTTTTTGGATTATTTGCTCACCATGCAGATTGAATAAGTATGGGGAAAGGATACAACCCTGACCCACTCCCTTCTTGATTTTAAACTATGTAGTGTCCCCTTGTTCTGTTCGAATGACAGCCTCCTGGTCAATATACAGGTTCCTCATGAGTACAATCCAGTGTTCAGGAATTCCCATTCTTCTCAATGCTATCCATAATTTGTCATGATCCACACAATCGAAGCCTTGCATAGTCAATAAAACACAAGTAAACATCTTTCTGGTATTCTTTGCCTTGAACCAAGATCTATCTTACAGCAGCTATGATATCTCTTGTTCCACATCCTCTTTTGAATCCAGCTTGCACCTGTGGAAGTTCTCTGTCAATATACTGCTACAACAGTTTTTGAATCATCTTCAGTAAGATCTGACTTGCGTGTGATAGTAATGATATTGTTTAATAAATTTCCACATTCTGTGGGATCACCTTTCTTTGGAATGGGTACAAATATGGATCTCATCCAGTCAGTTGGCCAGGTAGCTGTCTTCCAAATCTCTTGGCATAACCAAGTAAGTGCCTCCAGAGAGGCATCCGTTTGTTGAAATATCTCAATGGGCATTCCATCAATTCCTGGAGCCTTTTTCTTCGCCAATTCCTTCAGTGCAGCTTCAACTTCTCCTTCAGTACCATTGATTCTAGATCATATGCCACCTCCTGCAATGGATGAAGATCGACCAGCTCTTTTTGTAGCAGTGACTCTGTGTATTTCTTCCATCTTCTTTTGAAGATGTTTGTTTCTTGCATCATTCAATATTTTCCCCATGGAATCTTTCAATATTGCAACTCAAGGCTTAATTTTTTTCCTCAGTTCTTTCAGCTTGAGAAATGACAAGCGTGTTCTTCACTTTTGGTTTTCAAACTCCAGGTATTTGCACATTTCCTTATAGTAATTGGCTTTGTCGTCTCAAGCTGCTCTTTGAAATCTTCTGTTCAGCTCTTTTATCTTATCATTTCTTCCATTTGCTTTAGCTACTCTCCACTCAAGGGCAAGTTTCAGTCTCTTTTGTCATCCATTTTGGTCTTCTTTTCTGGTCTTTTTAGTGACCTCTTGCTTTCTTTGTGGATAATATTCTTGATATCATCCCACAATTCAACACATCAAATCTATTCTTTAGATGATCTCTAAATTCAGGAGGGATATATTCAAGATCATATTTTGGCTCTCGTGGACTTGTTTTAATTGTCTTTAACTTCAAATTGAAATTGCATATGAGCAGTTGATGGTCTGTTGCACAGTCAGCTCCTGGCCTTGTTTTGGCTGAAGATAGTGAGATTTTCCACTGCCTCTTGCCACAGATGTAGTCAATCTGATTCCTGTGTGTTCCATCTGGTGAAGTCCATGTGTACAGCTGCCTTTTGTGCTGTTGAAAAAAGGTGTTTGCAATGAATAAGTCCTCAGTCTAGCAAAATTCTACCATGCGATTTCCAGCATTATTTCTGTCACCGAGGCCACATTTTCCAACTACTGGTGATTCTTCTTTGTTTCCAACTTTTGTATTCCAGTCACCAGTGATAATTAACACATCCTGATTGCATGTTCTGTCAATTTCAGACTGCAGAAGTTGATAAAAATCTTCAATTTCCTCATCTTTGCCTTTGGTGGTTGGTGCATAAATTTGAATAAGAGTCAGGTCTTGCTTGTAGGCGTATGGATATTATCCTATCACTGATAGCATTGTACTTCAGGACAGATCTTGAAACATGGTTTGTGATGATGAATGCCACACCACTCCTCTTCAAACTGTCATATGTCAAACCGGCATAGTAGACCATATGGTTGTCTGATTCAAAACAGCCAAAACCAGTCCATTTCAGCTTACTAATGCCTAGGATTTCAATCTTTATGTGTTCCATTTCATTTTTGACAACTTCCAATTTTCCTAGAGTCATACTTCGTATATTCTATGTTCTGATTATTAATGGATGTCTGCAGCTGTTTCTCCTCAATTTGAGTGGTGCCACATCAGCAAATGGTGGTCTTGAAAGCTTTATCTTATTCCTATGAGTAAGGCTGGTTTTGCTCTGATGATGCAGCTCTTTTCCACTCCTATGAGTCAGGGCTGACTCGATGGCACATAACAACAACAACAACAACAACATTTTGAGAGCCTTCTAACCTATCTGAACTATTCATAAATTTGAGCAGCAGTGCATCAGACAGTGTTTCTTTGCTATTCATAAGGTTTTCCCTGACCAGTTCTTTGAGAAGTGGATGGCCTTTTCCTTCTTCCTAGTCTGTCTCAGTCTGTAAGCCACACTAATAACTGTGTACAATGTGCACCCCGCTGGGTTTGAAACATCAGTGGCACAGTCTCAAGACTCACAGCAACACGTCACCACAGTAGGACAAACCGACAGACAAGTTTGTCTCCCTTAGCTGTTGGAAACCTCTCCAACCACCCTTATGTGGATCCCTATGGCTGCCTCCTTGCTCTGTCCCTTTCCCTGGGCCTTTTCCTCTCCTTTGTCCCGCTCTCCTGCCCTGATGCTTTGGGGCGTGGCCTGGGTTCCTCTCCTCCCCTGGATCCCTGCAGGTGACTCCTCGCTCTGTCCCAGGTCTGGGCCTTTTCCTCTCCTTTCTCCTGCTTTGGAAACCCAACCCACTTTGTTGGAAACCCACCAGGGATAATTATTAGTCAGGATCACCTCACTGGCAACGGGTTTGATTTTGGTTTTGATAGATGATTTCAGGAAGCCCTGGTGGCACAGTGGTTAAAGCACCCCGCTGTGAACTAAAAGGTCAGAGGTTCAAACCCATGAGTCACTCTGTGAAAGAAAGATGTGGCAATGTGCTTCAGTAAAGATTTATAGCCTTGGAAACTCTGTGGGGCAGTTCTACTCTGTCCTATAGGGTCACTGTGAGTTGGAATTGACTTGACAACAGTGGCTTTGGTTTGCTTTGGGTTAGATGGTTTCAATGTGCAGTCAAGGAGCAGCTCTTAAACTTTAGCAAGCATAAGAATCACCTGAAAGGCTGAATAAAACACAGATTGTTTTGCCCTATCCCTAAAGTTTTTAATCCAATAAATCAGTTGGAATCTTGAATAGGTTCATTTGGCTTCAACCCCCTGTTGAAAATTTGCATTTGTACCCTAGGGATATAGAATCGCAATCTATATTTTAACAAGATCCCCAGGTGATTTTTATGTACTGGGGCTCTTGTGGGGATCTTTTAAAATATAGATTGTGATTCAGTATATCTGGGGTGGAAATGCAAATTAACAGCAGGTGTGGAACATGAATGATAAGATTGAAAGGCCTGGTTGGGACTTAAGAATGTACACTCTAACAAGTTGTCAGGTGACTCCAATATTAATGGTCCAGGGACCACACTTAGAGAACCCCTGGGATAGCCTAACCACCTTATTAAATGAAAGATGAAAAGAGACACATTGAGGATTAAGATTTAACTTCCTATAAATTTCTCAGTGGTGCCTATTTTAGCTTTTGCTGTTAAATTGTTTGAATGGATATAATATTAGCTTTTTAAATGTCCATGAAGATACTAATTAAACCTATATCAACATATTCTTGTGTTTTCTGTGTTAACTTTCTTCTATTCGGATTAGCTATTCCTATTTTTTCTTTATCTCAATGCTTTGTCTTTTGTGTTTTTTAACCTCATTCATATATGTTAATGAAATGTGGATCAGCAGATAGGGTATCTAAAATTCATTTCATTCAAACAAATGAGATTACCTTTGTATCTGGTGGTAAGTATAGTGTCTGATAATGCAGCTCTGGCTATAGAAGTTGTAGCTCCAGAAGGGAGAAATGAGCACCTGTGGCGTGATCTTGCTTGCCAATCAAGTGCTAGTCCACTTATCCCCCACAATAGCTCTAAACTATATGATATCCTTGCTGTTTCTCTGGCCCCAGGACTCACTGTAGAAATATAAAATACCTAATCTTTTACTTGGGAGCTCTGGTAGCATAGTGCCTAAGGTACTTGACTGCTAACCAGAAGGCTGGTAGTTCAAATCCACCAGCCACTCCTCAGAAGGAAGTTTGGGCAATCTACTTCCGTAGTGATACTGCCTCAGAAACCTCAAGGAGGGGTCACTCTGTGTCAGATCTGACTTGATAGCAGTGAGTTTGGTTTGGTGTTGGAATATTTTACTTTGGATAGTTACAGCTTTAGCCAGAAGATGGAAGACTGAGTCAATCACTGAGAAAGCTCAGAGGAAGGACTGGTATAAGCCATTCTAAATCCACTGCCATTGAGTCCATTCCAACTCATAGCAACTCCCATTGGATTTCCAAGGTGGTAAAGCTTTACAGAAGTAGATTGCCTCCTCTTTCTTCCATGGAGTGGCTGGTGGGTTTGAACCACCAACTTTCTGATTAGCAATCAAATGCTTTAGGCACTGTGCCACAAGAGCTCCATAGCAATTCTACTGTACTTTAATTTAATTAATTATTCAACCAGCCATCCATGAACCTCATCTTCTCCAAACCTCCAATATTGTTTTGTTGGAAAACTTTGCTATGTAGAGAGATACTGTCTTTCATCTTCATAAACTTGTAGGTTCTTCACCTTCATTTCATTTGGTCAATAATCCATTTTCATCTGTTTTAAATTTCCCTGAAATTGCTCACTCTTATAGTCAGCTGGTGGAAAACTTCCTGTTTTCCTATATTGCCATAGATATATTTTTTATATTTTTTCTTTTATTCCAAAATTGTTTGGAGAAGAAAAGGAATACATCAGTTTGTCCATCTACCTATCCTGAACCAGCAGAATGCTAAGACTAAATCCACAGGACTGAAATACATATTAGAATAACAGGAGAGATGATTATATGAAATTTTTACCTTCTAATGGCTTGAACTGAGTCACAAATTGATAATACTCAATCTTTTTCTTGTTTCTATAACAGCCTGCATAGACTTCTTTCACACATACACATACCCCAAATAAAAGAAATAAAAACAAACAAACAAACAAAACACTAAACAATTACTCATAAACAAATCAGAAAATTTGAAGATCAAACAAGTTATATAAAATTATGTAAATAAGACAATGATTTAAGTGAATTTCACAATTAAAAAAAAAAAAAAAAAAGAAGAAATTGTCAACACCTGCCTGATTCCATTGGTTCCAAAATAAATTACTTAAGTTAAAAATTGGAAAAAAAACTGTAAAAATTATACTTTCTCAAAAGACACAAAAAAGAGACATGAGTCACACTGGGCTAAAAAAATAAATTTCAATTAATGATTTCCACCAAATAGACAAAAAGCCAAGTTAATAGAACATTCTCTTATATGCTTCACAAAAATGCTTTCTATATAAGCCCAAGGACTAGTACCTGTATTATAACTATAGTTGTTGTTGTTGTTATGTGCCATCGAGTTGGCAGTAGCAAGTGCTTAATGGGATCTTGAATTCAGTTTAAGTCAACACAGGATATGTGAGGTGTTTATTAGTTAAAGTTGTATGTCAGCTTGGTTGGGCCATGATTCTGAGTGGTTTATCAGTTATGATGTAGTCACCCCCATGAAGAAATTTGATATAATGTAATCACTCCATGATGAGATGTACTATTAACAGCCAATCTGTTGAAAGGTGGTTTCCTCTGAGGTATGGCTTATTTCCAATATATATATATATAACCAAAGGAGAGGTTTCTATGAAATGGATCTGACTCAAAGGTAGTGATGTTTTTGTTTGTTTGTTTGTTTTTGTTTTTAGTTTTTTAAATATATATAGACATCCTGGCAAAGTTTGGTGACTTTCTGCTGGATGCTGCATCTAGCTCTTCATCATCTCTGGTTCCTGGACTTGAACCAGCAACCTGCCATATTGCCTACTGACCTTGGGATTGTTGCCTTCATAGTTTATGAGCCAACAATCTACCATTTTACCTGCCAATCTTGGATTCGTCAGCCTCCCAAGCTAGCAGCCTGTTATACAGCCTGCTGACCTCATGTTCAAACACCCCTGCAGCTGCGTAAGTCAGGAGAAGCTTTTAATTTGAAGCTTGAGACTTGCCAGCCTCTAACTACAACTGCGTTTGCCATGTTCTTGAGATATACTTCTCTCTTTCTCTCTCCATAAATACACATTTATATATGGTCTCTTACTCTCTTTATACACACACACACACACACGCATATATATATATGCTTCCTTAGTTTTGCTTCTCTGGAAAACCCAGCCTAAGTCATGAGGAAACTGAAGAAAATCCACAGAGAAATATCATAAGAATTAAAAATGTTTCTTCTTCCTCCCCATAGTTACCTCTTCCCTGTGGGAAGAGAGCTGTTACATTGTGGGGAATTGCAGTCAATGTCATGAAACAAAATTTGTATGAACTGGTGTATGGAAAATGAATTTGCTCTGTAAACTTTCACTCAAATTACAGTAAAAGTTTTAAAAAACAAAACTAAAAATGTTGCTATTGTTTTAAGTTGCTGTTGAGTCTGTCATTGATTCATGGTAACCCCACGTGTTACAAAGTAAAGTTATACCATAGGATTTCTAGACTGTAATCTTTAAGGAAGCAGTTCTCTAGAACTTTCTCCCATAGGATTTCTAGACTGTAATCTTTAAGGAAGCAGTTCTCTAGAACTTTCTCCTATGGAGCCTGTGATGAGGTTCAAACTGCCAACCTTTAGGTTAGTCACCGATTGCAAACCACTTGCACCACCTGTTGTTGTTGTTGTTGTTATGTGCCGTCGAGTCGGCCCCGACTCAAAGCGACCCCTCCTTGGGTTTCCGAGGCAGTATCACTACGGAAGTAGGATTGCCCAACCTTCCTTCCGAGGAGTGGCTGGTGGGTTTGAACCGCCAGCCTTCTGGTTAGCAGTCAAGTGCTTTAGCCACTATGCTACCACTTGCACCACCTAGGCACCTAAAAAAAGAAAAAGTATCACAGGAATGTTTTTTTAAAAAAATTAGAAGTTTACATGTAAATAAATGATAAAAGAATTCATATTCCCTGATGTATAGACTAGAGAGCTATTGAAATTAGTTTATTAATTTATTACAAAGAGAGATTTTTTAAAATTATGCCTCTTTAAAACATAGAACTAAAGGGCATTAACTTTCCTGGGAACAATGGTAACTAAAATTGACAGAAAAGGTGGTAGGCTATCTGTTCTAGTTTTCTGTACTGTGACAAAAATTATCCAACCTTAGTGATTTAAAACAACACACATATATTACATCACAGTTTTTGTGTGCATGACGTGGCTGGGTCCTTTGCTAAGAGTCTCACAAAGCTGCAGTCAAGGTGTTGGCCAGGACTACACTCTGTTTCATCTAAGGGTTTTCCAATTTCACTAGTTGTTGGCAGGATTTAGTTTCTTGCACCTCTAGGACTAAGGCCCATTCCATGCCATAAGATTTCCCCCACAACATGGCAGTTTGCGCTTTCAAGGTTAAAAAAAGAAATTCTACTGGTATTTCTTTAAAATAGTTCATCTGATTAGATGAGACCCACCCAGGATAATCCCTCTTTTGTTTAACACAAAGTGCAGTTATTAGGGATTTAACTATACCTTGAAAATGACTTAAACTTTGCCATATAATGTAAAGTAATTGTGGGAGTACTATTTGATGATATCCACAGGTTCTGTCCACATTATAGGGGAGAGGATTATAGAGGGTATGTACATGCAAGGGTTGGAATTTTGGAGGGACATCAAAATTCTGGCTACCATACTATTTCTGGTTTTGCATATCTGACCTAAAACTATATCAATTTCTATTTAATTACCAAGTGTGTCCCTAAATATGAGGTAGATGAAAATCTCATTTATTTCAATCAAAAATACTTATAGAAGATTTTCTCAAAAGGAATTTTGTTGATGGACCATCCCACTATGGAAGTAGAAAAGGTACCGAAATATGCAGCATGGTTAAAGGGATGTCATAAAACCTGATATCAACATCAGTAGAGTCACTCTGTGGGATTTATCACTAGAAGCATACCTAGTTAATGGTCAATAGGTAAGTAAGTTGGCTAGGAAGGTCTGGAAGGGGTTGATCAAATTCAATGTTGCCAATACTCTTCTACAGTCAGTTCTTCTGAACTGGCATTATAAGATTCCATACATGTGTGTCTCAAAATGTTTTTTAAAGAAATTACACTTAAAATCTTATGTGAACTCTGCAAAACCAAAATATCACAGTAATTTTCCCTTTCCCTGATGATCTATAATATTTTCAAGATTATATTCTTTCATGTTATTCTCATCTTTCTAAATTGCAATGCAGATTGAAACAATGTGCATTTCAACATTCCTTTTAGCTGCCCAGGAGTTCTGGTGGCACCGTGGTTAAAGATTGGGCTGCTAACCAAAAGGTGGCTTTGAAGCCACTGGCTGCTCCACAGGAGAAAGAAGACGCAGTTTGCTTCCATAAAGATTTACAGCCTTAGCCCTAAGGGCCAGTTCTTTGTCCTATAGGATTGCTGTGAGTCAGAATCAACTCGATGACAGTGTGTTTGGTTTGGGTTTAGTAGCCTATTTTTTAATTCTCAAATACATTAGTAGAGTTATGTTGCATTTTCTTTTCCCCTACAGGGAAATTCTTTTTCTTTGAATAATAAGTAAGGTGACTTTACTTCATCAGTCTCAGAATTTAGCCATTTATTATATTTTTTTTTAGTTCCATATAAAGAACACTGTAAGGTATTGACTAAAATATGAGATTTATTAATTTTACATACATTCATATTTGTATGGCAGTGGAAAGTAGCATGATCCTGAGCACATGTGACATTCTCTGCAGGAAAGAATAGGCACATGCTTATATAAATTATCACTCCCAAGATATGTAACAAGGTCCTATAAACTGTTGATTATATCCTAGCTGATTATACACTTGTCCTATGTGCTATTTAAGGCAAGTGACCACATTGTATAGATTTTTCTTAGTGTCTGTTAAAGTAATAACTTAGGAAGCATGTTATTATAACCTACAGGGATCATAAATATTAACCCTGTAGCATTTTTATTACCAACTTATATCAAAGGCAATCTGGCACTCTTTTACACATCAGATTCTCCCATTAGTAAGCAGTCTTGTATTACAGACATAAAATATATGTAAGCATTTTAACTCGGCCAGGCTACTGCAGCTGTGTCACATTTATTCTTCTTTATTTTAATATGAGCTTATTTAGATGAAATTGGAATTGCCTTGCACTCTTCTAGATGACAGATCTGGTTTAATGCCAGGCCACTTAGTGAGGTTTATCAAACAATGCTCCGTTATGCACAGCGGCATAATTCGAAAATCATAAGCCCACTAACTTGTAACACATGTTAGTATATCAAGTTAGTTCAAAGTCTAGCCTTCTGCAGGTGATTCTATATTCCATTTTTAAATGTACTTACTGACTCTACTGCAAAGAGCCCACCAGATCATATCTGAATTATTTTAATATTTTTTCACATTTTTATGAGTCCATTAAGCTACATATTACAATTAAATGAAAGCAAAGAAGAATCAATTCCACATTTTAACCAATCTTTGTGTTCCAACAAGTTTATGTGCACTTGGGAAATCCATTAACTGAATTGAGTAATGATAGTCCATTGATTTTCGCTCATATCCTCATCACTGCCTCACTTCTCCCACCCTCCCACCCCGTGTGCCCTGCTATCATTCAATGAAGTGGGGCCTCATTAAAGTCCTGGTAAACTGGCAGCCACTGCTAGCCATTATATTCAGTAGCACTAACGATGCCAAACTGTCATAGGTGTTTTTCTCTTTCTTCTCAAAAAAGAGGATAAGAATTCCCAAGAAAATGGTGGCAAATCCTCAAATCACATAATGAGAGGTTAATGACAACATAGGTTTTAAACAATACTTTCTTGTCATGATTAATATGAAAGCCTTATTTGTCCATTGGATACGTATACCTCTTCAACCCTAAATAATTTATGAACAACTTCCCTGTATATTTCCCTGTATATGTTATAGCAAGAGGGATCTTCATTAGCCTGATTAGAGTGAAATCCCAAGCAGGGGAGGGATGGCATACACACACACACACACACACACACACACACACAGAGAGACAACTACTGCTATCTAAGTTTTTCTGGTTTGCACTTGAATTTCTCTTTCACTGTTCTGGTTCTTATCTATTTGCTCAATTCTCAATTAACTTTTATTCCAAATATTATGTTGCTCCATTTTTTAAGTGTTCGGGTATATATGTTTGAGTTCTTTTCTGAATTTCATAAATAGCCAGTCAATCTTGCTGCTAGTCTATATTACTGGTTTTATATTGCAAAATCTTTTAGGGAAAAAACAGTAACTGAGAAAGTATATAGCATCACAGGGCCTTATCAAGTACTTGTTGCTGTTATTGTTGTTGTTATGTGCCCTCGAGTCGGACCCAACTCATAGAGACCCCTCCTTGGGTTTCCGAGGCAGTGTCACTACAGAAGTAGATTATCCCATCTTCCTTCCGAGGAGTGGCTGGTGGGTTTGAACCACCAGCCTTCTGGTTAGCAGGCACTATGCTATCAGAGCTCCCCAGGTACTTATAGGTTAATAAATACTCAAAAAAAAGTTTATTAGTGAATGATGACTATGATTTACTACACAGGACAAATACATATAGGTATTCCAGTGAGAAAGAGCTACAACCAAAGTGTAGCTCTGTTAGTAATAGAGTAATAATAATACACTTTTTCTAATAACTTTCTATGTAGCTATTTCTGATAAAGGGGGCTGTAGGTTTTAACTAGAACATAAGTACTAAAATAGACAAAAAGACATGGCCAGCAACTCCAAAGAACAATGATTTCATAGTTATTGTCTGTTAGAAATTCTTAATGCAAGCTAAAATTTAAATGTATATGTACATTTATATTTACAAGTGTGGTGAAGTTTCGTTTAATATCAGGAAACTAGACAAAAAAAATTGTTATGTAGTGTTACATTTATTTTTGAATATAGATTCAGATGAAGATATTTTTGAAAAGGATGATGGAAAACCCAAGATAACTGTGTTGACTGAATTTAATGTTATCAGTTATTTTTTTTCTCTCCCTCTCTTAATTACCTGGTCTGTTAATATATTTTGCAAGTTTATTGGCTAGTCAGCATTACAAAATTCCATCGTTAAACCATAAATAGTTAGCGATGGGGCCTGTTGTAGTAAAAAATATTCTAATGAAAGTCTAAATATATTAAAAATAAAAATGAACATTTATGTTGTTTCATAATAAAGAAAAACAGCCAAGCATAAAATGGCACACTCATCAGATAATAAAATACATTGCCCACAATGCCTAGGAAAGGAAAAACGAGGCCAGATTACTTATTTTTCAGACATCTGTTAGAATCCTTACCCAAAAAAGGTTTGTTCTTTTTCTCTTTTTTCCTCTTAAAACAAACACAACCAAAGTATAAACTTTTAGGAGCAAAGAGATTAAATTATTAGGCGCTTTCATTTTCTTCACTACATATTCAGAATTTCCAAACTTCATCTTTCATTTATTCTATTTGTCAATCTCTTAAAGCTCAGTTTAAAATAATAACAATAAAGACAGACTATTTTTAGAGCAGAATATGCTAGGCTTTCAGTTTTCTTTGATAACTTCTAACAGCCTTTTGATGTGGACTCCAAAAATAAGACATTTTCATCCTTAGAAATGTGTGTTTTAAAACATTAAAACCTTGAGCATTGCAGAATTGGATATTTTCAGATCCAGCTCTGAGAGAAAAAAAAAAGAGAGAGAGATGAAGCGTTAAAGTAAAATTTTAAAAGCTGGATAACGAGGAGATTTAGTGTCAAAAGCAAATCAACTGGCCAAAGAGTAAAGAGGCCTGCTCTGAGCAGGATAGCTTGAAGCCAGTAAAGCAGCGTTATCTGGGGAATCAGGAGCGACGCCCACATGACTCGCCCACGGATGCCGCACACATGGCACTTTCCCCCACTGTGCCTGTCCACTCGGCTCTGCCAAATGTGGGCTCATGATTCAAACTGACAAGAACCTTGCTCCCTCTCTGATCCAGAAAGAAAGAGCCTTGTCAAGTTGAATATTCTGCTTGCTACACAGGAACAGGGTTGCCAGGAACAATGGAGGAACTCAAAATATGCTCTCAATCAGCAAGAGGTTTGGGGACCTGGCAGGGCTACTCATAGGGCAGCTAGAAGTGTAACAGAAGCTTAAATGTCATCACACACTTTTTAGGGGGAAAGCTGGTTTGTTTTGTTGCTTTGTTTTACCTTATTGTTCAATTTTTCCTTTTGGAAAAATATATATTTTATATATA
>NW_006921653.1:9346498-9362413 GCF_000298275.1 Orycteropus afer afer
TAGGAGCTCTGGTAGAGTAGTGCCTAAGGCACTTGACTGCTAACCAGAAGGCTGGCAGTTCAAACCCACCAGCCACTCCTCGGAAGGAAGATGGAGCAATCTACTTCTGTAGTGATACTGCCTCAGAAACCCAAGGAGGGGTCACTATGAGTCAGGTCCGACTCGATGGCACATAACAACAACAACATAATATATACTAGGTCAAGGGGCTTTGTGATATGAAGATGAATAAAATCTTTGGCATGGAAGAGACTGACACAGTTTATAAGAAGAGCTGCTGCACTGGTAGGATGTATACAGATCACAAAATTTGAAGGCAGTTTTCCTAATTTTCACTGCTATTTTCTGCTACTTGCTCTGTGACCTTGGATCATTCACTAGACTTCTTCTGAACTCTATTTTCTTGTCTGTAAAATGGAGTTACTAACAGCTAATTGGAGGGAAGATATAACAACTAAATAAGAAAATGTGTGAAATATTTGAACATGAGAAGTGTTATATAAATGTTAGTTATAAATGGCTGGGGTACTTTATGGTTTCCAGTTAACACAGCTACCTTGAATGCTCTCGGTCTGTCCACACATGAGGTCCCTTTCAAAGCTCACATTGTCTTCCAATAAACTGTATTTCAAGAAAAATGAAGTTTAATAGAGATGGAAAAAACAAAAAGAAAAAGAAAAGCCTTAGAGAAAAGGATCAAATCCAACGAGAGTAATGGCAGAAGCTTTCTCAAATAAAGCTGAAAGGGACCTAATGGAAATGACACAGATTCCCACAGTGAGATCCTTTATATACTGTAAATGCCTGGAAACCAATGGTCATTGTTTCCTAGAATTTGCATTAGTAACTTCAGTCCCCTACGTGGGTGGATTTCAAAGGGAACAGCCATATGCCAGAGATACCTGGATGCAATCCTGATCATAGAGCTGCCCTTGCATTTCCATCCTTCACCTGGAGCATTAGAGTGCAGGAGGCTTTGCTCAGAAGCTGTACATTCTTTAAAATATGGTTATTTCTTCTTGTAGTTAAAATTAAGAATATCTTCCAAATGAAAGTGATTTCTGGCTATGAAAGAAAACTAAAGGCCCCACAGACTAGAGAGGAAACGGTAAAAGAGAAGGCTGTGGCTAAGTTGGACACAACTTTTATTGCCCAAGAAATTTAATATGTTGTTTTTTTTCTGAAGAAAGGGCTTGGTCCATGGCCTACCTGCATCAGAAATACTTACAATGCTCGTTAAGAAGAAACCTACTCAATAGGGATCTCTGAAGTTAGAGCCCAGAATTCTTCATTTAAATGAACCCTAGACTAAGAATGGTGTCCATGTAATTCCCTTTACCCAGACAACTATTTTATAGAGGGTATTTATGAACTTGTACCACCATCTCTTATTCCCATGACTCAATCTGTAGAACAATTGCTTCTCATGAAAGAATCACTGAATAAACAAATACTAGGGACCCTGACATGTCAGAAAGTGACAAATAGTAAGAAAACTCCTTCTTCCTTATATAGGCTAAATCCTATAACATCTCAATGTGGCAGAGTCATTGTACTTAGCAAATTTCACTGTTGATCCATGTGTTTCTGTCTGTACCCTTTGACTCAAATTTCCTCAAAGGTAAAATTACCACCTTCATTTTTATATTTAAGTTCTTAGCACAGTGTCTGACAAATTGGAAATACTCAGTAAATGTTCATTGAACAGAACTAAAATATTCAAGCTAAAGAAACTTGCCTTCACCATGATTGTTCTAGGACAGCCAATCCCAGTGCAGTGCCCAGTGCAGTTAGGAGCCATCAAGTGATCTAAGAGAAATGACAAACACTTGATTTGCTGGGAATGTAAGGTTAAAGCTGGAAACTAAACAAGGCATTTTACACAAGAAACATATCATCTGTATCTATTGTAAACCATAGTTCAAAGAAAAGTACAGAGGAATAGAGTAAAAACAACTTCAAAGGGTCAGACATTCAGTAATATTCATTAAGCTTCTTCCAGGTACTCTGCTAGATTCTGAGGATACACCATTAACTGAAAAGGCATACCTGCCCCAATGGAGCTTAGGGCCACACATATAAGGAAATTAAGGTGGCATGGAGGAAATGCAGAAGGTGGTTTGAGAAAATATAATTAGAAGACTTCCTCTGTTGTAGGGAGTAGTTAGGGAAGATCTTTTGGAGAAAATTATATTGCAATAGAACCTGGAACAATAAATAGATATTAAGCAAAATCAAAACCAAAATCACTGCTATCGAGTCAATTCTGACTCATAACAACCTCCAATGGGTTTCCAAGGCTGTAAATATTTATGGAAGCTGACTGCCACATCATTCTTCCATGGGGCAGCTGGTGGGTTCAAACCACTGATCTTTTGGTTAGCTGTCAAATGCCTTAACCACTACAGCACCAGAGCTCATGGAGGAATATTCTAGGAAAATAAAATAAGTGCAAAACTCCTAAAATGGAACAAAGCTTGTCACATTAGAAAAAAAATAATTAATTAAATTATTTTAAAATTTAAATTTAAAAAATTTTAGGTAAGTCATTACCTAAACAGTAACCCTTAATGCTTAATGGTTCCAAAATAGGTCACCATTATTTTCTGAAGCTGGTATTTTCAAAATCTGCCTCCCTTCAGAACCAAAAATCTCCAGGCTACTCACTAAGTTAGTTTGTAATGGATGACATCTTTAACCACATTAGCCTCATCAGAGAAGTCACTTGATTGGCACTTCCATGGTCGGAGGAAAAAGAAAAGGAAGGACTTTTAAGTAGTCTCAGTTGAACAAAATACTGTGTTTTAAAAATAAGGTTTTGGATACAAGAGTTTTTTGTAGCCAAATTGAATTTTGTGAAAAAGTCACTACTTACAAAAAAGCATGATAAAAATCAATCTCTTATGCTTGTGAGAGATCACATTGCACTTCATCAAGTGTTGGTATGACAGGATACTAGCAGCAAGTTGTACTTCTCAGAAGCTCTTTTTGGTCTCCCCACCCACAGCCCTTTTTATTTTTATTTTTGCCATATAGTTATTAAGCCAATTGTGTCCTTTCCTACTGTCTGAGAAATCTAATTTCTTCTCTGTATGAGTATTCTAGTAAAATTTCATCTTTTTCGTGTCCACATCTTCAAACCCTCAAGATTATATTACTCTTATTTTATTTCCAATGTGCTGAGTATTAAGAAATAGAAATGATAGAAAGAAGAGATTAGAGTTCTTTGATAGCTTTACTTTCGTTGTACAAAAAGTAAGTTTGTATTCAATATTTGTTCTTTGTCTAAGAAAGGACCACTACACTCTTATTTTGATATATTATATGTAGTATATGCAATGTTTACCCACTAGCTGTTTCAGCCTAAGGAGAATTTTTATGACCAACTAACAAACTCTAAAACTGTATTTATAATAGAAATGCTGATATACCATTATTCATACTTCAGTTCAGCAGTAAAAATTGGTTCTATGATAAATAAACTCTTGTTATCCGATCATTAGTCTGTTGTAGCCACACTGACAAGTCATGCCACAGGCAATACAATATCACTAATGAAATGAATTACTTTATTTTTTTTTTTTCAAAGAGGCATTGGGGAATTGGAAAGATATGTTTTATAGCAACACTCCAAATAGAAAATATATTCAATATTTCAACCTTTTACACAAATATTTTCACCCTATCTATTATATTTTATTCAATGAATATTTACTGAATGCTACCTATGCTCCAGGTACTTTTTTAGATATTGTTGTTGTTGTTAGGTGCCCTTAAGTCATCTCCAACTCACAGCGACCCTATGCACAGCAGAATGAAACACTGCCCGGTCCTGTGCCAGCCTCACGATCCTTGCTAAACCAGAGCCCATTGTTGCAGCCACTGTGTTAATCTAGGTACTGGTGAGTTTAAATTCTACTGGGGAAAGACGGAAGATAAACAAGTAAAGAGGAAAAAAAAAAAAGACAACTTTTGATTTTGATAAAGGCTATATGAAGGGTTGAAGGAGTGCTGGTGGCACAATGGTTCAGTGTTCAGCTGCTAAGTGAGAAGTTGGCCATTCGAACTCTCCAGCCACTCCACAGGAGAAAAGATATGGTGAGAAGTTTCCATAAAGATTCCAGGCAAGAAAACCCCATGGACAGTTCTACTTTGTCCTATAGGGTAGTTATGGGTCAGAATTGACAATGAAGAGTTGAAGGGAAGGGGACTAGGGTTGATATAGTAAAGAATCTCTGAGTGTGACAGCAGTTAAAGCACTCTACTGCTAACTGTAAGGCCACAGTTTGGACTCACCAGCCACTCTGTGGGAGAAAGATGTGGCTGTCTGCTTCCATAAAGACCATGGTTTTGGAAGCCTTGTGGGTCAGTTCTACTCACTCACAGAGGGTCAATATAGGGAAGCTAAGAGTCAGAGGGAGCTCTGGTAGCATAGTGCCTAACGCACTTGACTGCTAACCAGAAGGCTGGCGGTTCAAACCCACCAGCCACTCCTCGGAAGGAAGATGGGGCAATCTACTTCCGTAGTGATACCGCCTCGGAAACCCAAGGAGAGGTCTCTATGAGTCAGGACCGACTCTACCGCACATAACAACAGCAACAAGAATCAGAATCAACTCCACAGCAGCAGATTTGCTGTTTGTTTTGGGAGGCTATATTCCACAAGGTAATGTGAAAACACTTTATATCATTTTGCGTCTTTTCCTACTATGAAAATTATTATTAAATTTATGTTGGACTCCATTATATTGCCAATTATCAACATGTTTCACCCATAAAAATGGCAATCTCATATGGCTCAATCTAATAGCTGATAATCCTGAGAAGTGAAATCTAATAGAATTTTAAGAGCTAGGATTTTATTTTAAATTTATATTTCAAATTTATAATTGCTCTGAGCCTAAATACTCTTACGACCCAAATTCTTTTCAGAATTTATATCCAGAGACAGAATAGAATCCTTTCATTCTACTAGTAACAGTGATGTCTGAACAGTCTTTCCAGACTATAAACCAAGCTTCCAGGGATGAGACGTCCGAAGATGAAGCTTTCAGAGATTGGGAAAGGCTTCTGCTAATGACACGGTACCAGAGCAGTAACTCAAGGGAATCATGATCTCCTTGGAGTCATCTAGTGCCCCCTTCAAACTCATCTCTTCCAGGTGTGGTCTTAACTGTCATTTAACCTCTCTGAATCTCAATTCCTTTCTCTTGTTGCAAGTGTTATAGATCCAGTAGAATAACACAATGTGTTATTCAACTATTGGTAAAATAAATTCAACACTATATACGTGGACCTCAGGAATGGAGTGGAGAAAAAAAGAGAAATAACACTTTTTTAAAGATGTAGGTCATTCCATCTATATTTATATTCAAAGAAGTGATCCATTCTAGTGTGAACATTAGCTGAGAAGTGTGAATCCATGCTTCCTTCAGTCAGTCTCGGGTCCCTGCATCTCTTACGGTGTAAGCATCTTGCCTTCTCAAGTTATTTTTACAGTGTTTTGAGATAAGCATTTCTCTTTAAGTACAAGCTAATTATTTAATCTGTGAATCAAAGCAAGGAACATTAATCCATCCCAAAGCTGAAGGAAAAATCTGGCTCTGGATTTATTAAGAGATGGAACTTCAGTCTCCATGGTGATGTCTTTGTATGAGATATCAAAGAAAAAATTTGCTATTATTAAATTTGATTCCATAAGGTGACTTTAGAATCCAAGCCCCCCAAAATTTACAGTTTTAAAGCAAAGTATGTAAAATGTCCCTGGTGATGCTTGTCAGGCAGTAGATGATCAATATGATTATTTTCTCCTAAGGGGAAAAATGGACTACTCATTTAGGGAATGGATATGGAGCTACTGTGCCTGGCTGTAACAATCTACATTTCTGTGGTCAATGTACCTTCTTGATGTAATTTCATACTTTTAAGCTTATTCTTGTATGTCACTGTGTTCTGAACAGCACAGTAACTTATAAATGATATCTTATGTACTGGAAGTATTTTAACAAATTCATATATTCAGCAAACACATTTTTGGTTGAATTAATTCAAAATTGGTATTCCTTAGAAATACCTTTGGATGTATTGCAGGCCCCAATTTATCAACTAAGTATTTTTTGTCCTACAGAAAGTAAATATAAAAGGAAAAACTGTCCATCATTCTTTCCTTTCTATGTCTCCCCTCTAGGAAAAAGCCATGTAAATCACAAATTAAGAAGCAACTAGCAGGGCTCTATGAGAGCTGGTATCACAACTGTATCAAGGACAACCCACATGGACCAATGTCCTCCTCTGTTGGATTCATGACCATGCCTTTAAGATTTACTACATATTTTAAATATATCTCACAATACTAAGGGCATTAAAGTTTTGTTTTCATAAATTGATTCCTATTTAAAACTTGTATAGTAAAAAGTTAATGTTTTTTCCCCCAACTCACTTTAAACTATTCTATCCATTTTTAGAGATTAATAACTTAATTGTTGTGATCGGGAAGAAGCATATAATTTTAAGAGTACAGATAAAAGTCAGATAGAGAAATAATATTTTGTCACCTTTCTGTAGTTTTCATTCATTTGTGCATTCAAAGGATCTGATAACTGAAACATGGAAATAAACCAGATCTGTGTTTTATTTTTATGTCTATTAATGTGGTTCACTGTCTTGGTGGCAAGAGTTGGAGAACCGCTAAAAGGTGTATATTTGAATTATGCCTTGAGAAAGAGATGGACTTCATAAAATAAACAGCTTAGATAATAAAGCTCTTATTCATATAAGTTCCCCAAGCAGCATTTATTTAAACAGTTAGATTGGCAGCCTTGATAATAGGAAATATATGCTGAGCATATATACTGAGCAATTTAAGAAAATCTTTCTCACATAATATGTCTGTAGCATTTGGCAGAAATAGCTTCCATTTGGAATATTTAGTTTCCAAGTTTTCAAGAATGATAGTAGCTCACATTTACAGTAAGAGCATATTATGGTCCAAATACAGGGGTGATTTTCTGTTTTGTTTTGTCTTCTTGCTGTTTTTGCAAATATATTTATAGACAGTATTTTGTAAACAGGCACAATGATATTTTGATCAATGAATACACTGAAAGTATGAATTAGCTGTGCATAAACTCCATCAGTCTCTAGGATTTCAGGTAGGTGCTCTGCTCAGCCTTCCCCAGAGCTGCTACCCCCTGTTAATTTTGGGGAAAAGGAACAGAGAATATCATAAACCAGCCACATGATGCCAAGGACTGCAAAGTGTTGTCAAATGGACCGAAGTGTCATAGACCTTCTTTCTATTCATTAATGTTTCTACCCAAAAAAACAATCTCACTGCCATTGAGTTGATTCCAATTCATAGCAATCCCCATTGGGTTTCTGAGGTTGTAAATGTTTATGAAAGTCAATTGCCCCATCTTCTTTCCAAGAAGCAGCTGGTGAGTTTGAACTGCTGACCTTCTGGTTAGCAGCCAAATGTTTTATCCACTATGCCATCAGAGATCCTTTGGATGTCTCTAAAAAGCATGAATTTAGAGTTTACTAACTCTGGAGGAAGGAGCTTTGATGGCACAGTGGTTAAGGCATTTGACTGCTAACCAAGAAATCTGTGATTTGAACCCACCAGCCCCTCCAGGGGAGAAAGATGAGACAGACAGTTTGCTTCTGTAAGGATTTACAGCCTTGGAAACCCTATGGGGCAGTTCTACTCTGCCCTATAGGGTCTCTATGAGTTGGAATCAACTTGATGGCAGTGGATTTGGTTGTGTTTGGTCTGTGGTGGAGATATCTGGGAGTCAAGGGCACCAAGAATTGATAGGGGCTGTCTTAGTTACAGAAATACCACAATCAAATGGCTTTAACAAACATAAAGTCATTCTCACAATTTAGGAGACAAGAAGTCTGAATTCAGAGCGTCAGCTCTAAGGCAAGGTTTCTCTCTCTGTCAATTCCGGAGAAGGTCCTTATCTCCTTTCAACATCTGTAGGCCTGGTGTTCCTAGGCGATTTCCATGAAGCTTGGTATCAATCTTCCTCTGGGTCTAGGAGGTTCTCAGCATAAAGAATCTGGATCCAAAGGATGTGCTCTGCTCCCAGCTCTTCTTTCTTTCTTCCTTCTTTGCTCATTTCTCTCTTCTTTTATCCCTGATGAGTGCATGCAGGTCACACCCCCAAGGAACCTCTCCTTACATCAGATCAGGGCTGTGACCTGAGTCAGGGTATTGCATTCCACCTTAATCTGCTTACAATTGATTGGCTGCTCAAATCAGATCACATCATGAGAGATGATTACATCGTTACACAACTGCCAAACCCTTAAGGATCATGGCCCAACCAAGTTGACACATATTTTGTGGTGACACAATTCAATCCATGACAGGGGCACATGAGTATATAGAGTGTGGCAGGTATGGCATCTGCCCTAAGTACCCCTTGAAGTGGGTGATGCCAATGAGCAGCAGTTTCTATTTACCATCAACATTTCCATTGCCAGTTGTGAGAAATCCTTCAATAATTTAAAAGCAATAGCCACAGGTGTTATTTTCTGTAAATCTACCTCTGGATAGGGGGAGGGAAAATCTCCAGCAGGTTCTACTAGCCAAATAAAAAGTATCCCTGGCCTCACAACTGTCCCAGCTGAGGTGGATGTGGGCCTCTGACCTAGCACTTAGGTATACATACCTAAGGAGTTTCAGGCAATCTGCTGGACTCTGCCGAACTAGCATCTCTAACACAGGCCAGACGTGTGAAGGACAGGTAAGGGAATTTCCTGCAGCTTGGCAACAAGAGTCTAAGACCACTCCCTAGGCTTGCAGAGGAGGGAGGTGGGCTTCTTCACTGCAGGATACAGTTTTTTGTTCACATAGAATCACATATCAGAGGTATTTTAAAAAATAAATCATCAACTTACAATGCAAGATTTACAGGAGTATTTATTTAAACAAATTGTTTAAACGTTTAACCAGCACAAGGCAACTAAAATGGGACTTGAACGTAGAGATGCAGGATGGTCTAGTATTATGAAAGGGGTATGTTCCTGAAGACCTCACATAATTCAAAACACACGATTTAAGAAATTTTATCAGAGGAAAAATGGAAAGTTTTGTTTAACCCCCACATACCCCAATGGATGCATCCCCAGCCATTGTGAATTAGGGGGACTTGATCTTGTTTTTTACTTTATAACCATATCATGTCACACATTTTACTTTCCATTTTCTTTATTGATTATTTTTACCCACGTATAGGATAAAGTGTATGAACTAAAGGTACTTTTTTTTTTTCTCAAAACTGTCTCTAAAACTTCACCAAGTACTCTGTTCTAAATTAATAGAAGGAGTAACCTGGTGGGGCAATGTTTAAGCACTCGGATGTGAACTAAAAAGCCAGCAGTTTGAACCCACCAGCCACTCCATGGCAAAGATGTGGCAGCCTGCTTCCATGAAGATTTATAGCCTTGGAAACACTATGGGGCATTTCTACTCTGTCCTTAAAGGTTGCTGTGAGTCAAAATTGACTCTGTCATAACAAGTTTGGTTTTGGTTTGGTATAACAAGGGTTCTAAATATTCCTCAAACTGTGTTTATCATCTCTAAACATCTTGCCAAAGTTTTTCATATTTTCACCAGCAGTTAGCACCACCACTTAAGGAGAACTTGAGCAACATCATTACAGGATTTAATAGTTTAAAATATAATAGTACAATCATTACTAAAATTAGAAAAGTTCTGATACAAGTAGAATATGACCAACAATGTATCCTACTTTATACTTCTTTTTGCCAGAAAGTAAAGCTTCCATATGACAATAACATAAATAAAATTTACAATTAACTCCATCTGCCCCTTTAAAATCATGTAATTCTTGATGATTTTTCAAATTCAGTGCACAGAATAATATTCTTATTTTTTACACTTATTTCAAACTGCATATATGAAAGCCTACAAAATAAAGCCATGGAGTGCTTGCTATGTGACAGGAACTGTGCTGAGTATTGTTCACCCCTGATTATTCTCATTTAGAAATTAAGGAAATTGAGGGCCAGTGGATTAAGGAACTTGGAAAGGTTTTAACCTAGGTCTGTGGATTCCAGATCTTTTCTCTCTTGTGCCAGTACTACTGTAGCCTCCTTTGAGAAGGGTTTGATGATGATAAACTAATTGTCATTGAATTCATTCTGACTCATAGCAAGCTCAAGTGCATAAGAGTAGATCTGTACTCCATAGTGTTGTTTCAAAAGTAAATTTCCAAGCCTTTAGTCTAAGTGCCTCTGGATGGACTTGAACCTACAACTTCTCAGCTAGCAGCCATGCACATTAACTGTTTGCACCTCTCAAAAGCAGTTATGGCTAGATTGTAGGTGATTGATAAGAGAATATGTGGTAAAGACATGAGGACAGTATGGAGATATTTGGCATATTTGGAAATGACATAGTGATTACAGGAGGTCTCAGGTGAAAGTAAAGGTTTTTTAACTCTAAGATAGATATATAAGTTTGGCAGATGATATTTCTACATACTTATTTCTATGTGCTATAAAAATGCCGATATATATATAAAAGAGCTAACAGTGGACAAAGTTTTGATAACTTCTTAGCCATAGCCAACCACCCTGAGGGACCAAGTTGTTAAGGCTCTGGGTTCAGTACCATTGTCATAGGAGACATCAAGCTCAACTGATATAAAATACTATAGAAAAATATTGTTCTACAACTAATTTTGGTAAGTAGTGACTGGGGCCTTAAAAGCTTGCAAGTGGCCATCTAAGACACAACAGTGGTCTCTCCTCATCTAAGGTAAAGAAGAATGAAGAAAACCAGGACATATGGAAGCAATTAGTCCAAAGGACTAGTGGACTACACAAATCTCAGCCTACATGATCCCGAGACCAGAAGAACTAGAGGTGCCTGGCTACCATTTTCAACCACTCAGAAAGGGATCAGTGTAGGAGATTTTGGATAGAATGGGAGAAAAATGTGGGAAAAAAAAACTCAAAATAATAAAAATGTTCAGGCTTACTGATCTGATAGAGATTGGTGAAACCCCTGAGACTATGGCCTCTAGTCATACTTTGGCCTGGACTTGAACTCATTCCCATGGCTTCCAGCCAAGCAATAGACAAGCTTACAAGATGAACATTTACACCAGCTAGGTACACTCATTACAACAATCAACCATGGGATATCATAAGGGCCATAATTACTCAGGAAGATAGCTCAGAGGCCAAGAATACAAAGGAAAGAAGAATGCAGGGAAAAGATAACCACAGGGAGGAAGTGGAAAGCGAGGTGCCACATTATTGGGATTGCAAGCAATGTCATGAAACAAGATGTGTATGAACTGTTCTATGGAAAATTAATTTACTCTGTAAACTTTCACTCAAATCATGTTAAGAAAAAAATGTTAAAGACCACTCCAAAAGGGATCACTCTTCTATATTTGGTGAACTTGGCAAATTGCTTATCTTTCCTGTGGTAGACACAATAATCCCAAACTATCCTCATTTCCAAAGATGTCTATATCCTAATCCCTGCAACATATGAATATATTAGGTTACATAGCAAAAGAGATTTAACGCTGCAGATGGAATAAAGGCTGTTAATCAATTGACCTTAAAATACGGAGATTACACTTTAAAAGTTAAACAGCCAGGCTCATTCTTGTTGCTGTTATTAATTGCCATCTAGTCAATTCCAGAGAGTGAGGAGAAAAGAAAGGAAAGCCAGAGGGACCAGGACAGAGTGAGCAAGCAGCAGAGGGACCAGGTAATGGGAGAGACCCAGGTCCCACCCTCCAAGAAGCAAGAGAGCAGAGGGAAAAGGAAAAGAAAGCCAGGGAGACCAGGACAGAGCAACCAAGCAGCAGGGATCCAGGTAAGGGGAGGGTAGAGAGGTTTCTAACAGCTAAGGGAGACAAACTTGTCTGTCAGTTGGTCACACTGTGGTGGCATGTTGCTGTGAGGCTTGACTCTGTGCCACTGGTGGTTCAAACATAGCATGGTTGCACATGGTGTGCAGGTTCCAGCACAGCTTGCAGACTGACACAGACTAGGAAGAAGGAATAGGCCATCCACTTCTCAAAGAATTGGCCAGAGAAAACCTTATGAATAGCATTGACAGACAGAATAATCTGTGACATTACTAGGCAACTATATGAATAGTCCAGAAACACTGTCTGATACAGTGCAGGAGGACAACTCACTTAGGTCGGAAAGCTCTCAAAATATGACTGGGAAAGAGGTGCAGCATCAGAGTAGAACCAACCTTACTGATATGGATAAAGTAAAGTTTTCGAGACCTCTCATTGTTGACGTGACACAACTCAAATTGAGGAGAAACAGCTGCAATTATCCACTAATAATCGGAACATGGAATGTATGAAATATGAATCTAGGGATATTGGAAGTTGTCAAAAATGAAATGGAACACATAAAGATTGATATCCTAGGATTAGATAGCTGAACTGGACTGTTTTTGGCCATTTTGAATCAGACAACCAATAGGATCTACTATTTCGGCAATGACAATTTGAAGAGGAATGGTGTGGCATTCACCATCACAAAAGATATTTCAAGATCTGTCCTGAAGTACAACGCCGTCAGTGATAGTATAATACCCATACACCTACAAGGAACACCAGTTAACATGGCTATTATTTAAATTTATGCATCAACCATCAAAGCAAAAGATGAGGGAATTGAAGATTTTTATCAACTTCTGTAGTCTGAAATTGACTGAACATGCAATCAAGATGTGTGAATTATCACTAGTAACCTGAATGCAAAAGTTGGAAACAAAGAAGAATCACACCAGTTGGAAAATTTGGCCTTGGTGACAGAAATAATGCTGGAGATTGCATGACAGAATTTTGTGAGACCAATGACTTATTCATTACAAATATCCTTTCTCCACAACACAAGAGGTGGCTACACATGTGGATCTCACCAAATGGAATACACAGGAATCAGATTGACTACATCTGTGGCAAGTGGAAATGGAAAAGCTCAATATCTTCAGCCAAAACAAGGCCAGGAGCTGATTGTGGAATGGACCATCAACTGCTCACATGCAAGTTCAACTTGAAGCTGAAGATAATTAAAACAAGTCCACAAGAGCCAAAATATGATCTTGAATATATCCCTCCTGAATTTAGGGACCATCTAAAGAATAGATTTGATGCATTGAACACCAATGACCAAAAACCAGAAGTATTGTGGGATGACATCAAAAACATCATCCATGAAGAAAGCAAGAGGTCATTAAAAAGATGAGAAAGAAAAGACCAAAATGAATGAGAGAAGAGACACTGAAGCTTGCCCTTGAGCAGAAAGTACCCAAAGCAAATGGAAGAAATGACAAGATAAAAAAGCTGAACAGAAGATTTCAAAGAGTATCTCAAGAAGACAAAGCCAATTACTATAATGAAAGGTGCAAAGACTTGAAGTTAGGAAACCAAAAGGGAAGAACATGCTTGGCATTTCTCAAGCTGAAATAACTAAGGAAAAAATTTAAGCCTCAAGTTTCAATATTGAAAGATTCTATGAGCAAAAAATTGAATTATGCAGAAAACATCAAAAGAAGGTGGAAGGAATATATAGAGGCACTGTAGCAAAAGGAACTGGTCGATCTTCATCCATTCCAGGAGGTGGCATGTGATCAAGGACTAATGGTTTTGAAGGAATAAGTCAAAACTGCACTTAAGGAAGTGTTGAAGAACAAGGCCCCAGGAATTGACAGAATACCCATTGAGATGTTTCAACAAACGGATGCCCCTCTGGAGGCACTCACTCGGTTATGCCAAAAGATTTGGAAGCTAGCTACCTGGCCGACTGACTAGAAGAGATCCAGATTTGTACCCATTCCAAAGAAAGGTGATCCCACAGAATGTGGAAATTATCAAACAATATCATTAATATCGCATGCAAGTAAAATCTTACTGGAGGTAATTCAAAAATGATTGCAGCAGAGTATTGACAGAGAATTTCCAGAGGTGCAAGCTGGATTCAGAGGAGGACATGGAACATGGGATATCATTGCAGATGTCAGATGGATCTTGGCTCAAAGCAAAGAATACCAGAAAGATGTTTACTTGTGTTTTACTGACTATGCAAAAGCATTTGATTGTGTGGATCATAACAAATTATGGCTAACATTGAGAAGAATGGGAATTCCAGAACACTTAATTGTGCTCATGAGGAACCTGTACATAGACCAGGAGGCTGTCATTAGAACAGATCAAGGGGACTCTACATGGTTAAAAATCAAGAAGGGAGTGTGTCAGCATTGTATCGTTTCACCATACATATTCAATCTATATGCTGAGCAAATAATAAAAGAAGCTGGACTATATGAGGAAGAACATGGCATCAAGACTGGAGGAAGAATCATTAACAACCTGCGATATACTGACAACACAACTTGCTTGCTGAAAGCGAGGATGACTTGAGGCACTTACTGATGAAGATTGAAGAATACAGTCTGCAATATGGATTACATCTCAATATAAAGAAACCAAAAATCTTCACAACTGAACCTATAAACAGCATCATGATAAATGGAGAAAAGACTGAAGTTGTTAAAGACTTCACATGGCTTGGTTGTACAATCGATGCCAATGGAAGCAGCAGTCAGAACATCAGACAATGTATAGTTCTGTCGGCTGCAAAGGACCTCTTTTAAGTGCTGAGGAGCAAATATGTCTCCTTGAGGACTAAGGTGTGTCTGACACAAGCCATGGTATTTTCAGTCTCCTCATATGCATGTGAGAGCTGGACAATGAATAAGGAACACTGAAGAAGAATTAATGCTTTTGAGTTGTGTTGCTGGCAAAGAATGCTGAAAGATCCATGGGCTGCTAGAAGAACTAATGAATCTGTCCTGGAGAAGTGCAGCCAAGATGCTTCTTGGAAGCAAGAATGGCCAGACTTCGTCTCAGCAATTTTGGTCATATTATTAGAAGAGACCATTCCCTGGAGAAGGATGTTATGCTTGGTAAGGTGGAGGGTTGAGGAAAGAGAGGAAGACCCTCAACGAGATGGATTGACACAGTGGCTGCAGCGATGGGCTCAAGTATAGCAAGGATCTCCAAGCTGGTGCGAGACCGGGTAGTGTTTCGTTCTGCTGTGCACGGGGTCACTATGAATCAGAGATACTTGACAGCACCTAAAAACAACAAGACAATTCCAACTCATGGCAAACCCACATTTACAGACCAGAATTGCTTCATAGGATTTTCAGGGCTGTGATGTTTCAAAAACAGATCATGAAGTCCTTAAAAATGGTGACTGTGAGTTTCTTTTGCTGCTCTTTTTCTATTTGTTCAAGTTGTAGAGTTAAGGCATTGATTCTGGCTTCCTTCTTTTTTGATATGTGACTTTGTTACTATAAATTTTCCTCTGAGCACTACTTTTTCTGTGTTCCATTTTAATTTAATAGTTAAAAAAAAATCAATTTTTTTCCACAACCCAGTAGTTTTTAAGTAAAGTGTTATCCCATTTTCATGTATTTATTTACTTATCCTTACTCATTCTGTTTTTGATTTCTAATTTTATAGGATTAGAGTCAGAGTAGATGTTTTCTATTATGTCCATGTTTTTGTACATACTGAGGCTTGTTTTGTGGTCCATACTACAGTTTATTCTGGAAAATAATCCAAATGCATTGGAGAAGAATGTGAAATGTGCTGCTATTGTGTGGAGCATTCTGTATGTCTACAAGGTCAACTTGATTGATTGTGTTATTTAGAACTTCTGTGTCTTTACTAAGTTTCTCCGTATCATCATCAAAAGTGGTGTGCTAAAATCTCCTATTATTATTGCAGCACAATCTATTTCTCTTTCTAATTCTGTTACAGTTTGAATTCTGCATTATGTATTTTTGAGCTCTGTTACTGGGAGCATAGGTATTTATTATTGTTATGT
>NW_006921653.1:9362683-9363515 GCF_000298275.1 Orycteropus afer afer
AAGAGTGAAGAAATCTGTCTTGGAAGAAGTATAGAGTGCTCCTTGGAAGTGAGAATAGCCAGACTTCGTCTCACTACTTTGGTCATGTTGACAGAAAGGACCAGTCCATGGAGAAGGATATCACATTTGGTGTGTAGAGCATCAGTAAAAAAGGGAAGACCTTCAACAAGATGGCTGACACAGTGGCTACAATGATGGTGTCAAGCATGGCAAAGACTGTGAGGATCAAGTAGGACTGGGCAGTGTTTTTTGTTCTGTTGTGCATAGGGACGTTGTGAGTTGGCGATGATTTGATGGTACCTAGCAACAACAATAATAATGTCTTCTTCATAGATTTAACCTTTAATCATTAGATAATGCCTTTCTTTTTCTCTTATAATGGATTTAGACTTAAAATTTATTTCATCCGAAATTAATATTGCTACTCCTGCTCTCTTTGATACTATTTCCTTGATAGATTTTTTTTTATTGTGATTTGGGTGAAGATTTACAAAGCAAATTCACTTTCCATACAGCAGTTCACATATACTTTGTCCCATGATACTGACCACAGTTTACCACAATACAACAGCTCCCCTCCCACTTACTCCTGATAGTTACCTCATCCAAGTGTCCATCCCTCCATGCACTCCTGCCCCTTGAGTTGTCTCCCTGTGCATAAGCAGCCCTTCTTTCTCTCATGATTGTTCTCTCCAAGGAGTGTATCTACCTCAGGTAAGTGTTAACTCATATGCCTGTCTTTTGTTTCGCTGGAAACCACAGGTGTGGGTTCAATTCCAGACCTGAAGGGCAGCTAGGGGGCCATAGTCTAAATAGTTCCACCAGGCTCTAT
>NW_006921653.1:9371186-9379135 GCF_000298275.1 Orycteropus afer afer
TTTTTATCATTGGCCCATTGGTGGAGAAGGAGGTAGTGGCTCTCAGTCAGTAAGTGAAGTTGCAGGAGGTGTGGGTGTAGTTGTGTCTTATAGGGACAGTTGTTGTCTCCCACTCAGTTAGACACAAATTACAATTGAATAACCATCAAAAAATTCAAAGCACATGGACAAAAAACACACCACGTAATCACACAAGAACAGTAGCCAAAAAAAGAAAAAAGGGAAAATGAAAAAGAAAAAAAACAAGAAAGCCTGTAGTATCTGGGGATAGGGCACTAAGAGAAAAAAAAGTAGAGAAGGAGAATAATGAAGAAAAAATGCAAAAAGTACAAAAAGAAAAACAAGGAATGAGGTTAACCATGAGAAAAAAGGGGAAAAAAAACTTTCAACCAGGAACAGGGAAAGGAAAAAATGCTGAAAACTAGGACCTAGGAGGGGAAGATTAAGAATAACAATAAAAAGGACAAAAGTATTAATAATAATAGTTGTTTTAAAACAGACCAATACAAGCAGACTAATCACCAGAACAAACAAAGCAAAAAAGGGAAAATAAATAAATAAATAAAAGGGGGGGGGGGAGAATTGGTGGAGGACAGGGCAGGGCACCCAGGCTCCATCTGAGCAAACAGACTGTTATGGAGTTCCTGTGGGCCCAGAAGGTAGGTGGGAATGAGAGATGGCCTCACCTCCATTCACAAAGCTGGTGTGGGGTATAAGAGTAACAAGAGGAATGTTGTACCTTTTCAGTCTTGCGGGTCCAGAGTGTCCTTGGGGTTGATGGAAAACAGAAAGTGTTCTCAAGCCCCAGGAATCTGCCAGAGCGCTGTCTCTTTAAATATCCAAAATAGTCAAGCTGCTTTTAATCATTCAAAATGGCAGCGTCCTCCGGACCAGCAAAAGTCCACAGCTCAGCCCTCCTTTCTCTTCACCTTCTTCATTTGTTCCCCAGCTACCATGCCCAGTCCTCCGTGCAGTTTCTGCCTAGCAGGGCTGATATTTGGTTAATTCTTAGGTCCTACCACCACTCGGGAATCTCCAAGCTGTCTGTGCTGTCAGGATGGCTCAGGATCACTGCCAGACCTCAGCTCCATATGTCTCTTTTTTTGGTATTTTCATGCAAATTCTTCTGCTAATTGGGGTTTAGTCCACTTCTATATCCTTCCCTTCAAGGCTCAGGAGTCCAGGATTATCTTCTGTATCTGTGTTAATTGGTTTCCCTTTTCTTTGTTGAAGAGGGTCTGTGCAGTCTTTCTGCCTACTCTGCCATCTTGCCAGTCTCCTCCCTTGATAGATTTTTTTTCCAGTCTTTGATTTTTAACTTATGTTTTTGTGTTGTTGTTGTTGTTTTGTTGTTATGTGCCATTGGCTCATGTCCTACTCATCGCGACCCTTCCTTGAGTTTCTGAGGTAGTATCATTATGGAAGTAGATTGCCCAACCTTCCCTCCGAGGAGTGACTGGTGAGTTTGAACCACTAACCTTCTGGTTAGCAGTCAAGTGTCTGAGGCACTATGTCATATTTATGGGTCATGTTTTTCTTTTTTTAACCCATTCTGTCACTCTCTGTTTGACTGATTCATTTAACCCATTTATATTCAGTGTGATTATTGATAGCACTATTTTTTGCTATCATCTTGTGTGGTGTTAAAGATTTCTCTGTTCCTTTTGATTTTCTGTGCTGAGTTCTTATGGTATTGTATATTCTCTTTTCCTATCAATCACTGTTGTTTTTATGTTTACTGAGTCATTTTGTTTTTCTATTTCTTTATATCAGTGAGTTTATTAATTACTTTCTTTGTGATTACCCTCAAGTTTACATCAATCCTATTAACAGTACAACAGTCTGTTATGTTTTGAAATCACTTTGAATTCTACCCCATATGGAAGTTCTATAACTGAATGTTTTCCCTTTTATGTTTAGAAATTGCTGTCATTTACATCATTCCATTACATACCTGAAGTCTATTTTTGAGCTTTACTTTGCTTTGGCAAAGTTCTTATTTGGCTTCGTGTTTTGGTGATTTGTCATGTGTCTTTTTCTCAAGTTGTTGTCTCATGTTGGTTCTTCTATGTGAAGAACTCCATTTAATGTTTCTTATAAGGCTGGTTTGGTTTTAAAAAATTCCCTTATTTTTTGCTTGTCTAAGAATGTCTTAGTTTTACCAGCATTTTTTTTAAAGTCTCTAGATATATGATTCTTGGTAGGAAATTATTTTCCTTTAGGATATTATCTGTCTTCTTGCCTGCATGGTTTCTAATGAGAAATCCACACTTCATCTTATTTATATCCCTTTGTAGTGATATTTTATTTTCCACAAGCTTCTCTCAGAATTTTTTTCTTTGTTATTAGAAAGTTTGATTATGATATATATTTTTTTATTGTTGTTGTTGTTGTTGTTTTTCCTTTTGGTGGTGGGAGGTGTCTATCGTGGATGGGTTTTATTGAGTTTATGGTATGATAACCTTTCATCTTGCATGACATTTGGAAAATTTTCAGCTTACATACCTTCAAAAGTTCTTTCTGTACTTTTCCTTTTTCTTCCCCCTCCTTACTGGCATTCATATTATGCATAAATCATTCCTTTTGATGGTATCTCACATAACTCTTAGGCTTCCTTCATTTTCCTGGATTCTTTTTTCTGATTGTTCCTCAAACAAGTTAGTATCAAAGAATTTCTCATCTATTTTGCTGATTCTTTTTTCCATAGATTCAATCCTACTTTTTTGTCCTTCCATTGAGTTATCTATTTCTGATACTTTATTGTTAATATTCTGGATGAGTACTTGTTGTTTTCGTATAGTTTCCAATTATCTATTTAGTTTACCATTTTGTTCTTGTATTGTTTTCCTGATTTCCTCTAGGGTTTTGTCTGTGTTTTCCTTGGTTTCATCTGTATTTTCATTGATATCTTTGAGGATCTTATATAATAGTTTTTTGTTTTGTTTTGTTTTGTTTTTAATTCTTTATCAGGTTGTTTCAGCAACATTATTATTATTCCTCTGGGAGGTTTTCTGCCTTTTTTTTGTTGTTGCTGTTGTTGTTCATTTCTTGAACCATCTTCTCCTGATTCTTTATCTGATATGATAGTATTTGCTGTCTCTGAGCAATATAGATGTTATTATATTTATTGATTGGTTCTATGTTGCTTTGCTTTGTCCTAATTTTTTGTTTTATTTTGCTCTATTAGGGCAAATGAATCAAATATGCTTTCCTCTGGTGATACAGGCACATTCACCTCCTGTGTCCAGGTGATTGGGACAGCAGAGGGAGGGAAATCTCTCATTGCTGTTCTCTGGGCTGGGCTTGCAAGATGGCTGAAGATGTGCAGTGCAGGTGCTTGCCATCACTTGCATTGGTCCAGTGGCTTTGAGCATTCTCCACTGTTTGCTGGTTGCTGGGGTTAGTAGGTAGGTAGTATATAAGGTGGCCTGGAGCACAGGAACACTACCCTTCCTCTTGCTGGGTGAAAAGCAGGGGAAGGAAGGGATGGAGAGTGTGTCCCAAAGTACAGGAACATTGCCTGGTGCTTGGTGAATTAGATGATCTTGGGCAGGGATTGGGGCAGATGTTGGATAGGGCTCTGGCAGGGGTACAAGAATGCTCTCCCTCCTCTTGGTGGGTTGGAGCAGGCTTGGGAAGAGGTTGGAGTAGGTGGCTAGGGTTATGGAAACACTCCCTCATCTCTCTGTGGGTTGGGGAAGTCTTAAGTAGGGTCAGGGTGGGTGTTTGGGAATGCAAAGATCTACATTTATATTAGGAAAATTGGGTGTTAATAACTCTAAAATTAGGTTCTACATATATATAATGCTTTATAATGACAAAACAAAATAACAACAGCAAAAAAAGTTGCATTACTTCAAAAAGATCCTTATACTAACTCTAAAAAGTAACAACAGTATATATTTTTATATAGAGAAATACTAAGACTCAGGGTTTTTTGCTTTGTTTTGTTTTGTTTTGTTTTGTTTTTCCTTTTCAAACAAGCAATTGGCCACTCAGTTAGATCTATATAAATGCTGCTTATTTTACATACTAGCAGTTCTGTAAGTGTAGTTTGAGAACTCTCTTTCAAGGAGTCCTAAATCTCAAAATTATTTTCAAAGCAAGTCTTAGCTCTTGTTTTCTTGTAGGTATAAATTTTTCAAAGACCACATCACATATGATACCACAACAGATTGAATGCAGAAGCAGATATGAGAATCCAGCTGAATATTAAAGAAATTTGCCAAAAATATAAAACTATGTTACTGTTCTCAATAATTTTTTTTTTTTTTTTTTTTTTTTGCTTTTAAAATACAGATTTCCATTTAAAATGGTAACTGTGGAACACTGTGGGAGGGAGATCCAACAGACCCACCAACTCAGGACCATAGCACTGGGGACACCAGACTCAATTGGCACAATAAAATACATAAAAATCTTATTCCTCAACCTAAATTGGTAAGTAGCAACTGGGGTCTTAAAAGCTTTCAAGCAGCCATCTAAGATGCAGCTAATGGTCTCCTATTGTCAGAAGTGAAGAAGAGTGCAAAAAATCAAGAGCATTTGGAAGCAATCAGCCCTAGGACATGATGGACTTCAAGACCAGAAGAACTAGATGGTGCCCAGCTACTAATGCCAACCACTCAGGAATGGATCAAAACCGGAGATCTGGATAGAGTGGAAGGAAAAATGTGGAACAAAGTCCAAAAACACAATAATGATCAGAATTACTGGTCAGATGGAGTCTGGAGGGAACCCCAATACTATGGCCCTGGGATTCACTTCGGGCCTGGAATGAAACTCACTCCCCGGGACTGGCTCTCAGACCAATAGTAAACAAGATGTACACACAGACCACTCAACCCAGGGTGATGCACCCACATACTCTATGGAGATGTATCCCTTGGAGCAATTGACCATGGGGCACATTTTCATGGAGGAAATGCAGGACACACAGGAGTGCATAACTATGAGGAGCACAGGGTGATGGGTTACTGGGCAGGGAGAGGAGGAGACTGGGTTAGGGTTGGGGGTAATAATTGGGGAATGAAACAAAAAAAAAAGGTAACTATTTTAAAATGTGGTTCATTTTTCACTTTGCTTTGTCAAATAATTAGCAAATAAATATTTTTATAATTCTTTTTTAATTTCTGACACAATGAATAGTGATAACCTACACAAACCACAGTTCTTTGGCATCCTCCGTAATTTTTAAGTGTTCAGTGGTGCTGAGGTACTTGTATAAGTCCATTCTCCAAACAAAGAATTGAAGATAAACCCGATGTTAGGACATTTGATGGTTAACATTCATTCTAATGAAAAGGAATTAGGAAATAAAAAATACAGTTCAAAGAATTTTCCTGAAGGTTAGAGAGTCATGAATAAGGGAGGTGTGGGGTAACAGGAAGGTGAGCGTAGTAGCTTATGTAATAGTATACTGACAGCTCCAAAGATATGATATGAACTTTTAAAACTTTTTAAAGTGCTCTGGTGGCATAGTGCCTAAGACATTTGACTGCTAACCAGAAGGCTGGTGGTTCAAATCTGCCAGCCACTCTCTGAAGGAAGACTGGACAATCTACTTCCATAGTGATACTGCCTTGGAAATCCAAGGAGGGGTCACTATGAGTCAGACCCAACTCAATGGCAATGAGTTGAGTTAGCAATTTTCTACAGGGTAGGAACTCTCACCTCACTAGGAGCTCACAACCGCAATTGAAAATAGATGCACTATAATGAGAGCAAGAATAACAGTGTAAACATAAGATAGGAAAAAAACGTATGTTCATAGAAATATCCCAAACTATAGAGCAACGTTTTGCCATTTACTAATATCACATAATAACTATTTGATCTTACCACTGAAATATTTTTCAATATTATTTTTGACTCATTCACTGATGTACAGAATGAAGCATCTTTGATGTATCCTCTTAGATTTCATTGTAATGCCCAATCACTTTTCAGTGAGCAGGCCTCATTGATTTCTTTTAGGAACTATCTCACAGCTCACAATTCCTCCCCTTTTTCAGTCCAGATACTACAATATCTGCTCGCCAAGATAATCTGAAATTTGCTTTCAAAACAGTGTCATATAAATAGGTTAATAGATTCAAGGTGTTCCTATCCTACTTTCATTCATTCAACTAAACATATTACCTATTAAATATGTTCCAGGAAACCAAATTCACTGCCATCAAGTTGGAACTGACTCATAGCCCCTCTTGGGTTTCCAAGGCAGTATCACTACGGAAGTAGATTGCCCAACCTTCCTTCCAAGGAGTTGTTGATGGATTTGAACTGCCAGCCTTCTGGTTAGCAGTCAAATGCTTCCAGGAATGCCTAGGAAAAGAGCTTATAGGGGACATGATGATGATAAAGACAAACAGAATCTCTGCTATCACAGTTTACATCCTGGTAGAGGGGGGCAAATAATAAACAGGTAAACAAATATGTAAACAAGTTATTTCCATATAATGATTAAAATGTAGAAGATAAAACAATCAAGTAGTGTTATAAAGAATGAGAGCGGGTGAGGTTTTAGATAAGATGATCAGAGAGGGCCTCCATATAGACTTGACATTGAAAGGAGTCCTGAATGCTAAGAAGGAGACAGAGATATGAAGATGGGATAAACAAAATATATGAAGCAGAAAGTATACCAATGACTACATTCCTAAAACCCAATAAGCTTCCATGATTTCTAGCAAGTGAGGATAATAAAGAAAGCCAGTGTGACTATAGTTTGGTAAGACTGAGAAGTCATTATAAAAAGTAGGGACAGAGAGGCAGGGAGGAGATAGGCTGTGTGGGACTTTGTAAGTTTGGCTTTTATTCCAAGTTCAACATGAAGTTATTGAAATGTGTTGAGTAGAGGTGTAGCACAATCTGATTTACATTATAAAAGATTACCTCACATGTTATGTTGGGAATGTAAGGGGACAAGAGTGGAAGCATGGTCGATTGGATAAAGTAGTATTCCGGAGAGATGGATGATTTGGGATATATTTTAGAAGAAGACTACCTGTCTTGCTGATGAATTGGATGTAGGAGAGAATAAAATGAAAGAATCAAGCTTGGCCCCATGGTTTCTAACAAATGAATGCTAAACTCATTTTTTTAGCCTTCAAAGCAAGTATCTGCCTTTCTACATTGACCCTGAGTTCTCCTACTTGCTCTATCATAAACCTTCTATTACAGTAAAGTACATTCTCTCATGATTCTTTTCACATACAATAGTCAATCCTGCCTCTTTTGTTTTGTTAGAAAGTTTTTCAGTCTTCACTCTCCATCTATGTATCACCCAGCTACTTGTGCTCAGTTCAATTCCTTTGTTTTTTAACCCTGACCAATATAACCTCATTCTTATCTCATGTCTTCTTAGTGAAGTTCCATTGCCTCACATAGCGAGTCTTATGTCCCCAGATACATAAAAAAAGTACCTTTATAGTCAATATGATAAGTTCTTTGGTAACCAGCATAATAATGAACACATAGATGCGAAATAAATCCTTGTTGACCAATAATCAGTATCATCAAACATCAAATTCTGTTCTCTCATATGTTCTTCCACTTAGACTTTGACACATTGCTCTCTGTATGGCTTCTTACCTACAGTCCTCAATTTAAATGTTATTTTTCTTGCTCTGACCACTCAAGCTAAAGTACTCCTTGACAAAGAACACTGGTGTGATGGTTAACAGTGTGTGTCAGCTTGGGTTAGCCATGATACTCGGTAGTTTGGCAGTTATGATGTATCATTCCCCATGATGGGATTTGATATAATGCAATCACTTCCATGATGAGATCTTCTATGAGTGGCCAATCAGCTGAAAAGGAGTTTCCTCAGGGGCGTGGCTTGCTTCCAATTGTTGTTGTTGTTGTTGTTATGTGCCGTCGAGTCGGCCCCGACTCATAGCGACCCCTCCTTGGGTTTCCAAGGCAGTATCACTACGGAAGTAGGATTG
>NW_006921653.1:9379690-9403431 GCF_000298275.1 Orycteropus afer afer
CAAGGAGTGGCTGGTGGGTTTGTACTGCCAGCCTTCTGGTTAGCAGTCAAATGCCTTAGGCACTAAGCTACTTGAGCTCCTATATAGGTATATAGATATATAAATATATAGATACATAGGTAGATATAGATATAGATATGTTTCAATGATTTTGCTTCTCTAGAGAACACACCCTATTCTCCATAGCATTTATTCCTAATATGATGCTATTTATCTGTTTATTTGCTTATTATCTGTTTCCCCAATTGTATTTGTACTTTAGCTTATTCCATGTAAGTGCCATTGAGTTGGTTCTGACTCATAGTGACCTTATATACAACAGTTGCAAAACATTGCCTAGTCCTGTGCTGTTATCACAATCATTGATATGTATGAGCCCATTGTTGCAGCCACTGTGTCAATTCCTCTCATTGAGGGTCTTCCTCTTTTTCACAGACCCTCTACTTTACCAAGTGTTCTGGTTACCTAGTGCCATTCTGACAGGAATATGCCACAAATAGGATGCTTGAACAAACAGTAGTTTATTCTCTTACAGTCTGAGAATCTAGAAGTCTGAGTTCAAAATGCCAGGCTCTAGGGGCTGGGTGAAAGCCCCTCCACCTTGGGCTTGAGCTCTGCCTCTTGCTCCTGGCCCCCTGAAAGTATTGGCATCTCTTCACTTAGGCAGCTACTAGCTGCTGAGACTGACAGGCCCAAGGTTGACAAATAAATGGCACAATCCTGATGTTACCAAACCACATGTCAGGCCATTAATTCAAGTCCATTGTAAGTCCCAAGGTCGGCTGCTGAACAATGACACAGCTACATGCAGGGTCCAAGCGTGCCATAAACTGGAGACCATTCCCAAAACTGTTTTTTATATGGGAAGCAGACCACATACCCAAAGCACCTACTCTGCTGCTCACAGTAGATTCCACCATGGAGTTGATCACCAGTGTCATAATGGGGAATACTACATCCAACTGCCCAGCCACTCAAGCAGGCCCAGCCAAGTTGATACCCACTTAACCACCACACCAAGCATGATGTCCTTCTCCAGGTACTGGTCCTTCCTGATAATGTCCAAAGTAGGAGAGGCAAAGTCTCATCATCCTCACTTCTAAGGGACATTTCAGCTGCACTTCATCCAAGACAGATTTATTTATTCTCCTGGCAGTCCATATATTGAATATTGAATATTCAATATTCTTCACCAACACCATAATCCACATGCTTCAATTACTTTTCAATCTTCTGTATTCATTGTCTAGCTTTCACATGCACGTGAGGCAACTGAAAATACCATGGCTTGGGTCAGGTGCACTTTAGTCTTCAAAGTGAAAGCTTTGCTCTTTAATACTTTAAAGAAATCTTTGGCAGCAGATTTGCCCAACATAATACATTGTTTGTTCCTTGACTGCTGCTTCCATGGGTATTGATTGTGAATCCAAGTAAAATGAAATCCTTGTCAACTTCAATCTTTTCTCCATTTATCATGATGTTGCTTATTGGTCCAGTTGTGAGCATATTTGTTTTCTTTGTGTTGAAGTGTAATACACACTTAAGGCTGCAGTCTTTGATCTTCATCAGTGGGTTCTTCAAGTCCTCTTTGCTCTCAGCAAACAAGGTTTTGTTATCTGCATATCACAGGTGGTTAATGAGTTGCCCTCCAGTTCTGATGCTTCATTCTTCTTCTTATAGTCCAGCTTCTCAGATTATTTGCTCAGCATACAGATTGAATAAGTATGGTGAAATGATACAAACCTGACGTATACCTTTCCTGATTTTAAACCACACAGTATCACCTTGTTCTGTTTGAATTACTGACTCTTGTTCTATGTACAGGCTCTTCATGAGCACAATTATGTGTTCTGGAATTCTCATTCTTCATAATGTTATCCATAATTTGCCAAGATCCACACAGTCAAATGCCTTCTCATAGTCCATAAAACACAGGTAAACATTTTTGTGGTATTCTCTGCTTTCAGCCAACATCCATCTGACATCAGTAATGTGATCCTTTGTTCCACATCCTTTTCTGAATCTGGCTTAAATTTCTGGCAGTACGTGTCAATTTTCTGCTGCAACCATTTTTTTTTTTTTTAATTATCTCCAACAAATTTTATTATCATGAGAGCAAAACTTGTCTATCATGCTCATTCCTGGAGGCCAGCACTGACAATAGTATCTGTACTATACTAGAGTAGCATATTTTGTGTCAGGCATTGTCTCATGTGCTAGGGATACAGAAGCAATAATAATAATAATATTTTCTTTATGGAGTTTATATTCCAGTAATAAAGACAGAAAATAAATAAGATTAATAAGGAAAATGAATAAGTACTAAGAATGTAAATAAAAGCAAGGGAAATTAGTGGTATCTATGCCTATGTTTAAGGCATAAGAAGGTACCTCACTCTTAGGATGGTCATGAATATCCTTAGTGAGAAGATGACATTTGAGTCAAAACCTGAAGAAAGTGAGAGAATAAATCTTGGTGATATCTGCTAAAGGGTAGTCCAGGCAGAGGCAAGAGCAAATGCAATTGTCCTGAGATATGATTGCACCTCGAGCATTATAGGAATGGCCAGACTTGCTATGGATCTGGGGTGGCAAAAGCAATGGTGAGAATATGTGAGAGATATGGTCAGAAAGAAAAAGTAGGACAAATCATTTAGTGCCTTTTGGGGCCAGTAGGAAGATTTTTATTTTCACTCCTAATGAAATGAGAAAAAATGCAAGATTTTGGACAGCTAATTTAACAGGATCTTTCTGGCTACTCTTTGAGAATAAAAATGATAATAATAAAACCCACTGCCATCAAGTCAATTCCAAAGCATAGCAACCCCCATTTGGTTTCCAAGGTGGTAAATCTTTACAGAAGTAGACTGCCCCATCTTCCTTCCACAGAGAGGCTGGTGGATTTGAACTGCCAACCTTCTGTCTAGCAGTCAAATGCCTTAGGCGCTGCACCACCAGAACTCTTTGTTCTTTGATAGTAGACTATGAGAAAGCAAGGGCAGAAGCTGGAAGATCCTTTAGGAGCCTACTGCAATAATCTAGGTGAGAGCTAATGGCTCCACCTGAGAGTGGATCATCTCAGCATCAGGACAGAGAGAAGTGATTGCCTCTCATCTTTAATAAATATTTGTTAAACCAGTAAATAGTAAAGGATTTTCTGCTCAGTAATGATGATTTACATTTTATTAAAAATTTACATAAAAAATAAAATGTAGCATATTTTGTTTATAAGCTGACAAAAACATATATACATTTTTGAAATATATAGGGAATTTGGGAATATCCCTAAGTGTACATTTCCACTCTTATTGATGGATATTTATAGAAAATTTCTTTATAAATAGGTTAAATTTACTTTTACAAAATCTTCATACAGAATATTCACGTGGCTGATATATTCTTCAGACATGTATGTCCCTTCCAAAGTGATTCTGACAAGATGGTGACCTTTTGTGGAATATTCAAGAAGAAAATCTTTGCTTTTGGGGGAAAAAAGTGAATAGAAAGAGCTTGAGATTTGCCATTATTCTGTCTTCTTTGAACATAACATAGATGATAAGTCTATCATTTAAAATTCTAAATTAATAGTTTTATGAAAATGAAAATTGCTTTCTTGTCTGTAGTTGATTTTTTTTTTTTTTTTTTTTTTTTTGTAGTGTTTTATCATCTGACACTTCCTAATTACCTCTTTTGGATGAGTGTTAATATATTTTCACAGTGCTACCTGGCTGGATGTCATATTTAGACATAGACAGTTGAGTTCTACTGTATGTTTATTAGTAGAACTGGTTTTGACTGATTCTGCAAATGAAGTGTATGCTCTTGAGCCATCCTTAAAAAGAAATTCAGAGCATGTGAAATCTCTCTCTCTTTTTCACAGAAATTAATTAGCTTGTTGAATTGCCTTATCGTGACTATTTGAGTTGGTTTACATTCAAATCATTGTTTTCAAAACAGAAAAGTCCATGATTAGCTGGAGTTAAAAATCTAAACAAGAATCCTCCAGTACCAAATCATGTAAATTGTAATATTTGTGACAGCTTACAACTTCTTTCCCCCAATGGGAATATCCTGTGTGGTTTATTGTAAGCCATCAAAAGCAGAGCTCTCAAAAATTGCAATATGGTGTTTCAGTAGCTCTCACAAAACCTAGCTGAAACATGTTGTTGTTGTTGTTGTTATGTGCCATTGAGTCGGCCCCAACTCATAGCAACCCCTCCTTGGGTTTCCGAGGCAGTTATCACTAGCTGAAACATAGAGTTTGCAAAAAGCCAAACGAATACACACACAAAGAAAAAGAAAAATATACTTAACATTTTGAAAGCATGTTAGTGTGCACAAATCACTCATATTCTGTACACTCAATGTTTAATTTCTATGTCTAGCAGCTTCAGAAATGCCCCAGGACATTTTTCACATTGTAACACATTTTGTGTCACATAAAATGTACTGGATTTTGACATTTGTACACCAATCACATTCTCTTTGGTGAACAGAGGCAATCTTGTTTACATTTCTAACAGATCCTTGGTTACATTCTGGCTGTAAAGACACTATTATGAATAGAGCACAGAAATATGTCTTGTGTATCTTAGAATTTTCATAGAAGATATTGGATTGCCATCTCTAGCACAGTTCATAAACAAACTTGGTGAGCATCAAAGGCTATAGCATTACAGCATGCTGAGCCCAGATTACACACCTCAAAAGTAAATGTTACCTCAATGAAAACTCTTCTGAAATTTAAAATCAACTAAAACTCAAAACATCTAAATGTTTCCTTAGAACTCACGCATTGCGTGTGTATGAGAATGTTTCCTTCATTAAAGTACCTGAACCCTGACAAAACCTTCATGCAGTGCAGTAGAAATGTATTACAACAAAAATTGGTAAACTATTTTTGAAGAGACAGACTGTAATTTAATATTTTAAAATGTTCAAAGTAGAAAACTGTTCACAATGGATTATCTAAAGCTCTCAAGTCAAATATTTACTCCAGTACAGTTTTCATTATCCCTAAATGAGATATCCTCCAGCTCCAAAAAAATACATTTTTTTCAAGATATTGTCAGTTTCTTAAAGGGAACTGTAATAATAACCTAGTAATTGTCAAAGGAGGTCAAAATAAGACTGATTGGTTTTTTAATTACTGTTGAAAATATGTGGCTTAAATCAGCAGTTACATACGATGACTGTATAAAATTAATGCAAAGGTCCTATGACAGTTAATTATTTTATAATTATTGAATAATTGACCTCACATTTCTTTAATTATGTACAAATCCTAATTTGTTTGACATAGCTTTGCTTACCCTTGTGTGGTAGTTAAGGTTGTGTAAACTTGGCTGGGCCTGGTTTTGAGTGGCTAGTCAGCTGAACATAGTGATTCCTCATGATGAGACTGGTAATCAGTTCCATGGTGGAATCTGCTCTGAGCAGCTGAGTACCTGTGTTAGGATGTGGTCTGCTTCCAGTATATGAAAAGAAGCTTTCAGAACGGTCTCTAGCTTTTTGGCACAATCTAGTCCTGCATTTAACTGAGTCTTCGCTCAGCAGCATGCCAAGTTGCCTAACAACCTTGCGACTGTTTCTAGGCTTGAACTAGTGGCCTGCCATGTTGCCTGATAATCTTAGGACTGTGCCATTTTACTTGTCACCCTTGGGTTTATCAGCCTTAGCAGCCAGCAGCTGTGTGAGTTAAGAGATGCCTCCAGCTCCAATGGGCTGGGAGCAAGAGGCAGAGTTGAAGCCCAAGGTTGAGAGGCTTCCACCCAGCCTTTTACTCATTCAAAGCTGGCACTTTGAATTAGGATTTCTAGCCTCCTAAAATGTAAAAGAATAAATTTGTTTGTTAAAGTCATCCACTTATGGTATTTCTGTTATAGCAGCACAAGGGAACAAAAACGCCTTGGCTACTCTTCACACAGACCATCATATTTCCTTATCTTTGTGTAGAATATAAACTTAAAAAAAAAAAAAAAAAAGCCAAACTCAGTGTCATCAAGTTGGTCCCAACTCACAGTGACCCCTCCTTGTGTTTCTGAGACAGTATCTCTACGGAAGTATATTACCCAGTCTTCCTTCCAAGGAGTGGCTGATGGGCTTGAACCACCAGCCTTCTGGTTAGCAATCAAATGCCTTAGGCACTATGCCACCAGAGATAAATACACTTCTTTAATAAAGAATATAAGTTGGAGAAAAAAAAAATATATATATACACACATATATATGTATATATATATAGACTATATTAAGTCGTATTTGGGGAAACATTAATTAGCAGCTAGAAAGCATCATTGCTGATGTCAGGTGGATCTTGGCTCAAAGCAAATAATACCAGAAACATGTTTACTTGTGTTTTATTGACTATGCAAAAGCATTCAATTGTGTGCATCATAACAAATTATGGATAAATTTGAGAAGGATGGGAATTCCCCAACCCTTAATTATACTCATGAGGAACCTGGACATAGACCAGAAGGCTGTCATTCGAACAAAACAAGGGGACACTGCATGCTTTAAAATCCATATGGGAATGTGTCAGTGTTGTATCTTTTCATCATATTTATTCAATCTGTATGCTGAGCAAATAATCTGAGAAGCTGTACTATATGAAGAAGAACATGGCATCAGGATTGGAGGAAGAATCATCAACAACTTGCAATATGCTGATGACACACCTTTGGTTGCTGAAACTGAGGATGACTTGAAACACTTACTGATGAAGATTAAAGACTACAGTCTGCAGTATGGATTGCACCTCACTATAAAGAAAACAAAAATCCTCACAACTGGACAATAAGCAGCATCACAATTAATGGACAGAAGATGGAAATTGTCCAAGACATCATACTACTTGGTTCTACAATCAACACCAATGGAAGCAGCAGTCAAGATATCAAACGATGTATGGCATTGGGCAAATCTGCCTCTTTCAGGTGCTGAAGAGCAGAGATAGCTCCTTGAAGACTAAGGTGCACCTGACACAAGTCATGGTATTTTCAATTACCTCATATGCATATGAGAGCTGGACAATGAAGGAGGAAGACAGAAGAAGAGTTGATGCTTTTGAGTTGTGGTGTTGAAGAAGAATGCTGAAAGTACCATGGACTGCTAAAAGACCTAACAAATCTGTCCTGGAAGAAGTGCAGCCAGAATGTTCCTTGGAAAAGAGAATGACCAGACTTTGTCTCACCTATTTTGGTCATGTTGTCAGAAGGGACAGATCTCTGGAGAAAGATATCATGCTTGGTAAAGTAGAAGGTCAATGAAAAAGGGGAAGGGTCTCAACAAGATTTGAGACTACAATAATGGGCTGAGGTGTAGCAGGGATTGTGGAACTGGCACAGGACCAGGCAGTGTTTCATTCTGCTGTGCATATGGTCGTTATGAGTCAGAGACGATTCAATGGCACCTAACAACAACAGAATGAGCTGTCCTTCAGATGTTTATGTTACCTAACAGGAAAGTGCAATTGTATACAAATAATCACATTTCTCAACTGGAGTACGAGTTACTATGTGAAATAATTGTACAGATGTCTATGCTGGCTTTTTCAAGCAAAAGTAACAAGCTTTAAAACTTAATGTTTATTTATTTTTGTGTGTGTGCTAAAAAATAATTAATGTTTAAATCTTTATCCTTTCCTTTCTATGTTTTCATACCATTTCAGTGGTATTAATTCTACTCATTTTAGGGACCCAGTGCCTTAATGCTTTCTAGTATCTGTATACTAGAGAAACAAAAGGAACCTTGGTGGCCAAAAGGTTAGACTTTCAGCTGTTCACTTGAAGGTCAATGTTCCAACCCACCAGCCACTCTTATGTGAGAAAAGACCTAATGATCTGCTTCCATAAATATTATAGCCTAGGAAACCCTACGGGGCAGGGCTATAGTGTCCTATCATTATAGGGTCACTATGAGTCAGAATTGACTTAATGGCTCACAACAAAAACAGAGAAACAAGAAATACAACAGGAGTGTTCCTTAGAATTGAAAATAATGAAACTTCATCTTGCTTGCTTTTGACACATTCATCAGAAAAGATGATGTTGTAGAAAAGAGCATCGTCTTTGGTAAAATAAAGGGTCAGTGAAAATGAGGAATCCTTCAATCAGATGACTGACACAACAGTTGCAACAATGGTCTAAAATATATCAATGACTATGAAGATGGTGCATGACCGGGCAACTTTTCCCTCTGTTACGCAGGTCACCTTGAGGCAGAGCCCACTCAGCAACCACTAACAACAATAACAACAACAAAAAAAAAAATAAGGAAGAGACTAGTAAAACTTTTTATCATCACTCTCCAAGTAGTGGGAAGGGAAAAACAAACAAACAATCATTTAAGCCCTTTATTTCTAACACTGAAATTGTGGATGCTCTCCCTCTTTAAAAATAAAAATAGAAAATAGTTGAGAAGGAGGAAATTATTTGGGGAAGATTCACTGGAATCTTCTTATTGCTCCAAAAACTTAATAATTTCTACTGGATGCCTTTAAAGGAAAGCTATTTTTGATATTTTGTAGTGTGTAAACAACTAGATCAGGGAAACAGAAATTCAGACTGTACATATTACAATTATCACTATATATCATTGGTTTGCAAATATTAATGTCATTTTCTTGTGGCCGACGATCAAGATTCCCATTTTCTTACATTCTTCAACCTTCTTGGAACTTCTTTTGTTCAACAAATACTTATCGAATGCTTACTATGTTGCAAGCACTTTGCTGGATATTCATTGCATAGTTGCTGTGAAATTAACCAGGGTCTGGTTTTACAGAGGCCATGGATAAATAAATAGGTTCATCTTCCGGTCTAATATAGAACTGGCATTACTCCCTGAAAAAGAAAGTCAGTGGTGGTTCAGTGGTAGCATTCTCGCCATCTGTGCAGGAGACCCAGGTTAATTTCTGGCCAATTCACCTCAAGCTTAGCCACCACCCATTACCCAGTGGAGGTTTGTATGTTGCTCAGATGCTGAACTGGCTTCAGGAGAGCTTCCAAACTAAAATAGAGTAGGATGATGGGCCTATGCATAATGTTGCCATTAGTCGGGGGCTGTTTGGACAGAAGCTAACTACAGTAACAACCAATATAATCAAACTAATTTCAGGTTATCTTTGAAATTCAAGGTCCTAGCTATTGTGGTGCACTCACTCGAGGACAAATATAAGGTGACTACAGAATTAGGCCTGAGTTGCCTTTGAGATTGTTCAAGACAGAATCTCAACAAGCATGCTTATTTTTCAAAGGTCCTGTTAAGTGACAAAGTTTTGTCACATTCCAATCTTGAATAGATTACCAAATCCAGCTCTGAATTGTTTCTAGTTACTCAGAGTTATGGGTGAAGAATTGGGGCTGGCATTGCAACAAAAAAGAAAACATGTCTTGCTAAATTCTCTTTGTTGTCACCAAAAATCCTTTTTGTTATGCATATGGTTTCAGTGGGAGTAATTACAATGTGTCCAATGTCATCCTTGAGTAAACTTTTTTTCTCTATGCAAGAACTAGTCTTTCTATGTTCCATAAAGCACCTGGCATATTGTGAGCATTTAAGAAGTGTTTAATGATGAAAGAATGGCAACTACAAAGGAACTAAACCCTGGTTTCCTGTGGCTATTGTAATCCAAGTGGAACTCTGCTATGACAAAGGAAGAGGAAAAATCACTTTTGTTGCTACAATATTGTCCCATCTGTCCTATTTATGAGAGATTCTCACACTCTATTTTCTTTGCAAAACACATTGAACACAATCTAGTTTTGAGAATAGAATTAGTTCATCCTAAGAAAGCTCACATGCATCTATAATTCTCTTGTTAAACCTCAGAGGGCATGATAAGAATGATGGAGTATTGCATCATATATTGCAGGACCATTAGAATTTGGCTAGTGGATATATAATGAGACTCTGAGGAGATATAGGAAATTAAACTTTACTTTCATTACTACAATATGTTTTTAAGGATAGAATTCTAAGAACCTTGTTGGCAGAATGGCCACATCAAGCAATATAGAGAGAGTATCCAATTCAAAGTATCACATAGTTATTTTTCTTCCATAGGAAAAAAAAAATTCCATTTTTAACTTCATACAAATAACTTAGACTCATGAACTCTTAATAGCTGAATGGATCTGAAAAAATTTTCAGGTCATGCTTGGAGCCTGGCACTTATAGATTATGTAATATCTATGACACTGTTGCCACAATTATATTTTAAATACTGGTCTTAGAAGCAGAGATCCATACTTATATTTTCAAAGGCCAACACTTGACAAATGATCAAATGAAAATACACCCTAGAACACCTAAAACAAAAGGCAGAGGGAAGAGACTGATAAAGAAGTCAGAAAGAAAAACAATTGTCATGGCACCAAAGTCAAAGAGACCTCCCACATCCCCCACCCCACATTTTTTTAAAAAGAAGATTTCACTCTATCTAACGAGTAGAGCAAATGCTTTTATATCCAAGGGTACCCGGTTCAAATCTCAGCAGGAGCAGATTTCTTACAAAATAAAAAGGCACTCTCCCTATTAAAGGAACTGACTTAATACAGTTATATGGACCATTACTGTACAGAATGGGGATTCAGAAACTATTTTCTAAATGGGGCCTTTTTGTGCATGTACAGTAATTCTTATAGAAGCCTTTTACAAATAAAAAAAGAAGGAAAAATGGAGGGAAATTTAAGAACCCATGATTTGAGCCTTTAATAACTATTGGTATATTAGAGACAGCCATCTGCAGTAATATAGCAGATCACGTCTCCTGACAATGTTCTGAAAAAGCATTTTAAAGATAAAAGCTTAATATCTGTGCAGACCACAGATGTCTAAAAAAAGATTAACAAAATACTCCTTGAAGTTTGGACTCAGTGTTGGACCTCCAAACTCATGGTCTCCCAGTAGCTTTATTTAAACTGGAAGTACAACTAAAACAGCTAATCATTACCATACTATTTTGCCTGAGATTTCCACAAGAAGGCTTTTTTTTTTTTTTTTAGATAAGTATTATATAACAACATCATTTGACTGCTGAAAGTCTTCCTTAACAGAGAAACATGAAAAACACATGATAAACATTCTGTTTATCTACCCTGAGGAAACCACTAGAAGTGTACTTCTACCATAAATGTATATTTGGAGAGCTTTGTTTGATCTAGGTTCAGCATATTTGTGGTAATTTATATCATTCTCCCTGGGACCATCTTTCAGGGTAAAATAATATTGAAATTTGAAAATGTCTTCTTCTTCATAAATTTAATTATATGTAATACTCTTGAACCTACTGGAGTCTAAACAATTTAAAATATGGGCACAGATTCCAAAATATGAATGACTCAAACATTTAATGGTATGTATAACAAAGAACAGTACTTTCAAAGAAAAAGTCATTTCTTGTGGAATAAAGCTGGGTATTGGGTCAGTATTTCAGGTAATAGAATTTGTAGAAGGTAATTCATTTGAAATCTCTGATTTGTCCATACTGTATCAAAAGTTTTATGAACATGTTATATACTTGATTAGTTTTAACGATAAAACAATACATCAAACTTTAAAACTCAAACTGTTTTTTAAAAAAAAAAAAAAAAGGTTTGGCAGATCACTGTTGGTTGATATGACAGGTAAGGCACGACTGGTTTGGGGCAAAACTGGATCTAGAAGTTCAAAGGATGCCATCAGAAGTCAGTGTCCTTCTCTACATCCTTCAGGTCTCTTTAGGTGCTACACTCTCAAATGGGCCCCTTTCTCAGGAACACAAGAAGTCTGCCCACGTTTTCAGGACTGCACACATCCTCACAAGCCACGTCTTATGGAAACAGCTACAACCTTTTCAACATTTCAAATCAAATTTCCCTGTCAAAAACCCGACTGAAATGATAAAATGTACATGACCAGATTTCCAGGAGTTCCTTTTGGTTTCAGTGAATGGAGAGGACAGGAAATAAAGCATATTGATTTCCTAAAAGTTTGACCAAGAGAATGACCAATGGACATTCTTCTGGCTTAAAATGTTATCCAAATAATTATTATTTACTCAATAAATTTGACCAGGAATATATCTTGAATTCACACACACAAACACACACACAGAGCAAAATGTTACAACTTTAAAGACTAGGGCTGAGTAACAATCTAGTGTCAAGACTCTGGAACAATGTATTGTCAGACTCTGGGAGCAATTTTCATTAAGCATAAAGCTATTAAAGCTGCATTTAGTCCTGCTAAGACACTAACCTTCATATTACACAAAAAGATAGGAGGAGCATAGTAAATCCTCAAAATACATTAAATGAATGAATGTACAAAGGGATTAGACAAAACAAAACAGTGAGAGTGATGTGGCGTGGAGGCTGCTAAGACATTGTTTCAGTGAGACCAAGAAATGTAATAGGTAATATTCTGGGTATCTTGAAAATAGAAAAGAGTTCAGAAGACCAAAAGAAAAACAGTAACAGCAACCTGGGAGGGAAAAGTCTAATTCAGTGTTAGAGAACATTGTGAGGCAGTCAATAGTTCATGAAACCTGTGAGAGCTGGAACTCAGTGGGACTGCCTTGCTCTTCCGGGTCATGAAAGATTTCTGCCTTTGATACTTCTCTATTATTCACTTTTGTGGAAAATATTTGTGTTTTCCTTCTCTGACAGGTTTCTACCTTACAAAGGTTCCACCTTTCACAGGTTTTACCATAATTTGAAAACTATGAAATTTTGGATTTCATAAATTTATTCATACATCAATTAAGCCAATCATACAATTATTTATTGAACGCACTATAATATATGTCTGACACTATGATAAAACTCACTCACTGCCGTCGAGTCAATTTGACTCATCGCAACCCTTCCTTGGGTTTCCAAGGAAGTATTTCTGTGGAAGTAGATTTCCCAACCTTCCTTCCAAGGAGTGGCTGCTGGGTTTGAACCACCAGACTTCTGGTTAGCAGTCAAATGCCTTAGGCACTATGTCACCAGAGTTCCCGATGCTGTGATAAGTACTTGCAATATAAAATATAAGTAATGTATCTTTACTGTAAACAATGAATAGGGCAAAGTGGGAATGAGTAGAAAAACTTAGAAAAGAGAAGATAGGAGTGAGAGATTAAGTCAGATGTATCCAGAGTGCTGGGTGTGGGGTCAAAAGTTAGGTAGGGAAAGTTGTCCAATTCATTCTAAAAGAGAGATGAGCACATTCCTTTCATTATTCTCTTAGAAATAAGAAATTAATAACAAGGAAATTAAGACAGTGTGACTATATTAAGCAGGCCATCAAGGAGGCAGATATGCACAATAAGTTGTATGGGTCAGGAGAAATGGAATAATGTGCATAAACAGGAGACTGCTGTTACTAATCTCAGCATAGTGGTGTAGTTCCTACATGTATACATATTTTTGTGAAGCCCAAAATGTTTCTTGCAGATTTTTTTCCTATCATGTCTATTAATATGTCTGTTCTTTTATTTCTGAGATTAATTAATAATTCACTTAATAAATATCTGTTATTAATTCTTGCAAATCTTACGAAAAGCAGCCATGACATCTGGAGAGACCGTTTTCCAGTAGCCTACGGGATAGCCAAGTTTCTAAAAACATCTTGGCTGTCATAAATAGAAGGTGAGATGTTAATGAGGAGAAAAAATGCTTTCAGTCTAGCTATATTGAGAGTTAGTAATCCAGTAAATATCTAATTCCAAAATTCTAAATCATAATGCAAACATTTTACTCTCACAGAGACTTTCTTTTCTTAAAATGAGAAAGCTATAAAAACTCACTGAGTTTCAGATCCCTCAACTGTATAATGGGATACTAGGTATTTCACAAACTTACTGGGAGAATTAATTTTAGGTGATATAAAGTACAACGTACAGCACTCCATAAGTTCTTTTTAAATTTGTTTTAGCTTGACTTCCTAACTAAACTAAATATAACAAACAAACAAAAACGGTGTATCTTAGTCTTGGTAATTCATATTCAAATTTTCTTTGTAGCAACAGAAAATTCTTGGCAGTGAACTTTTCAAGTGGTTAAAGTCACTTGACCTTTAGCCTCTTGCTTTAAAAATCCCTCAAGAGATATGTTAAATGGACCAGAAATATATTGCCTGTCATGCCTTATTGCTTAATTAATGGCCAACTAAAAGAGTATGTATGGACTGCCCTGAGGTAGTTGTGAGCTGCAAGGAAATCAATTGACTCCATAATACCAGCACTGTCATAGAGCATTTACTGTACAGTAAGTCCTCAGTTAGCAATGTCTGACTGAGGAACAACATGTACTTGCCCTTTAATGTTATGTAAATTTGCTCTCACATTGAAAGGATGGAACCAACCCTACTCACAATAAATTCTTCATCACAATCACTTTCATACACTGTTAGTGTGCAGCCTTTAAGTCATTCTAGCTTGCCTTTGCACTAAAGTTAGGCTAAAAAAGAACCATATGTACCTGTTCCAAGTTACCTACAATTTTGACTTAAGGGCACTTTTAGGAATAGATTTTGCTCATAACCGGAGACTACCTGTATTTAAATTTCTGCAACCATTACCAGAAACAGAGCATCCATGAGCTGGTTAACTGAGCAAACAAACATCAGCTGAGCAGATAAAAAATGTCCTTGTTGGTCACAGTGCCAGACAGGGATATATGAGTTACTTGTTTCTGAAAACTGCTTCTTGAATCAAGTAGAAAGCTACCAAGTAAACATTTTAAAAATATATATATATTAGCCATATTTTCAGTAGAACTGGATGTTGTTAGATTATTTTAATAATAAAGAAAAATGGGTTTCAAAATTCTTCCATTTGAAGATAAATGGAACATTGGTGAATAGGAAGAAAATGTAGAGTGAAAATGCACTGATTTGAAATGGGTAGTGGAAAGTGTATTTCAAATAAAGAAAACACTGTTGATATTTTAGATGTAAAATTCTTTCCTTTTAAGGCAGAAAGTAATAAGAACCAGCTTGCTAAGAAAAGGACACTAAATAATTCTGGATCTTGCCACCTAGCGGGAGAAAGATGTGGCAGTCTGCTTCCATAAAGATAACTCCCCATGGATCAATTCTACTCTGTCCTATAGGGTCGCTATGAGTCGGGTTTAGTTTTTGGTATAATAAATACAAAGTATTTATAATTAAACACCAGTTTTGATTCTTGTTATATAAGTTATATCAGAGCTTAAAATGATTTGTCCTTTTGCAGGGGAAACCACTCCCCTGTACTCCTCTATTCATTTATTTGCACTACTCATTTCTCTCTCCAACCCCTTCATTGTTTTCTTGCAGGGTAGTGGAAATGTGTTACCATAAGGGACTGAGGAACAGAAATAAAGTAAATCATACCATTTTCACATCTGTAGTCAACAGAAAAGAGCTACTGCCGTTGCTATGGTGGGTTATACCATACTTCCACTAGTTCTGCTGGTTCTTTCTACCTCACATCTTAAATAAATAAATATGAAATTAATGGTGTCAAGGGGGAATGTCCAAAGTGTAATTTAAGGTGTCACTGTATTTCAGACATAAGAAGTAGAGAGGGAGAGAGGATGGAGGCAGGGAGACTAGTCAGGAAGTTTTCATAGATATCACAGCATTAGATAGTCAGGACATGGGTAAGTGTTGGCTGATCAAAGGAATAGGAGAAGGTGATGTTTGGGAATACTGTACGAGAAAATTAGTAGAACCTCCCCAGACAGGTTAGTATCTTCTTTTCCTGTCTGTAGCTATGTGTGTGCCCTGTTCTCCTCTCTACGTTCTTCTTCAATGTGTTAGACTACCATGTATCTCTCCTCAGAGATGAAAAATGAATGAAGAGAGCATGACCTTTTATGTTTTCACCATTAGTTCAATGAATAAAAATCATTGAATTATACAGAACCTTCCCTTCCATACTATAGTAACAGAGAACAGGTCAAGTTTGGGCATATTTTTAGGAATAAAGGAGGTTGTTGTTATTGTTGTTGTTATGTGCTGTCTAGTCGTACCCAACTCATAGTGACCCCTCCTTGGGTTTCTGAGACAGTATCTCTACAGAAGTAGATTGCCCAACCTTCCTTCCAAGGAGTGGCTGGTGGATTTGAACCACCGGCCTTCTGGCTAGTAGTCAACTGCCTTAGGCACTACGCCACCAGAGCTCCCCAAAAGAGGTAGAATCCCTAATCTAACTATCTCCAAAGAATTCAGATCATTAGGATTTAGAGATTCATTAAAATATTCTCAGAATTGCATTTTCAGTATGTTTACACAGCTATGCAATTTTTACCTTTAAAATCCAGCTTTAAGCCACTTTAAGAGAGGATCCCTCAATCCCAAAGTGGCTATTCCTCCACCTAAGCTCTCAACAGCCAAGAGAGGAAAAACAGAGTGAAATAATTGACAAGTAAAAATGTGCAAAAAGAAGATTACTATAAAAGAGAAAGGAAGAGGAGAGGATAAGGATAAGCAAGCAAGGATAATTTAGAGTCACTCAGATACAGGAAAACAGAGCCAAAGCTGTCTAGGAAAACAGAGCCAAAGCTGTCTAGGAAAACAGAGCCAAAGCTGTCTGGACTAAGAAGCAGCACCATAGTGCTGCTTATAAATCACAATACTTAATACTTGTTAAAGAAGGATTATGGTTTTTTAAATCCTAGAGAAAAGAGCTGTCATACAAACAGGTATCTGCACACTCATGTTCATCATAGCACTATTCATAATAGCAAAAAGACAGAACCTACCTAAGCAACCATCAACAGAGGACTCGTCAACAAACTATGGTTCATACACACAATGGAATACTATGCAACACTAAAAAAATAGTGAAGAACCAGCAAAATATCTCATAACATGGATGAACTTAGAGGCCATTATGCTGACTAACTTATACTACTCAATCACAAAAGGACTAATATTATAAGACCACTATGTAAAAATTCAAGAAAAGGGTTTAACAAAAAAAAAAAAAGAAATATACTTTGATAGTTACCAGAGGTGGGTGAGAAAGGAAGGGTAAACCACTAACTAGAGGGTAGATACATATTAACTTAGGTGAGAGGGAAGGCAAAAACATTAATTAGTTGATCACTTTTTAAAAAATCAATAATTCTTAACTTCATCTTTGTAAAATAACATCTTTCCCCATTTCCTCATATTAAAAACTGTATTATGAAAAACCCACCAGATCTGTTCCTAAGAGAAAATCTGAAGGACACAATATGACTGTTGTTACTCAGCATTTTAACAGTTACTCAGGGGCAACTGCATCAACATTTATTTAGTCCACCACACCTCTTTCAGCGTGAGTTTTTGTTTTATAGTCTTGGCTTCCCAGCCTGACACTTAACCAAGTCTCCAAGTGTAACATCATCCAATTTGTAATTCAATGTTTCACCAACAACATTCATGTTTTGTAGGCATAGAGAAGACAGGAACTCTTGAAATATAAAGGTGGCTGGATTAATAGGGTTGACATGAAGCCCAGCACTAAATGGCAAGTCCCAATGAAAGTAATCATTGTGTTCTGTGTTGATGCTGTTTTTAGGTAACTTTGCCTTCCTGCCTAACCATGTGGGTTTTGTATCATCCTGAAGTTCCAGTAACATTGAGACATGTGGAATTTGGAGGATTTGAAATAAATGTAGCTAAATGGAACTCTTGGAAGAAGAAACCTGGTTTGTTCAGATCTGTTAAAGTAATAGGGAACAGCACAAAAGGTTCAAGAAAAGAGAGGCCTCTGTCTTTGTTCGATGAGTGATAAAACAGCATTACTTGGGTGAAAATTGGCCTGACCTTCACCTATATGATGCTTCCACTGCCTCAGTGATTCTTTCTTTGCTCTGATTAGTAAAGATTGCCTCTTTCTCTGCAAGGAAAAGTCAAAGAACAAAAAGGTGGGGAAAAAATCTTGACATAACTACAAAAGGTTTATTTTTTTAATAAGAGTTGGGGTCATCCATGCAGTCTCTAATCTTAATTTTCAGTCTTAGGATAAAAAAAAAAAAAAAAAAAAACCTGCCTTTTAAAAGACATTCTTTGGATCATTTTCTTTACAACCTCTATCTTTCTCCCAGCTCACATTCTAGATCTCAGCTCATGTTTCTTGGATGTATTAAAAAAAAAAAAAAAAAATCTTCTTCACTTGAAATGATAGCTCTTTCTTTTCTCTTCGGCTCTCCTCTAGTGCTCTGCCTGGAGAGGACAGCAGGCAGAGAGAAACCAGGCCCCCTCAGCCAGCTGGAACAGAAGTCGAGTGCATCGGTTGGCAGAGTTGTGCCAGTGTTCCAAGAAAACTTGATGAGGTTTCCCATCCCCACCTCAGTGGATGCCCTTGGAAAGCAGAGCTCCATGGATCCATGATATTAAGTTGCAGACTCTGCCTGTTCATATAGACCAGAGCTTTTTTGTGACATTACTGTCAAACAGCCCCCTGTGTGACTAATATTTTTAACAGCATGATATTTAAAATTTGACAAGGATATAATAATTCATTCTTCAGATAGTCAACATACTATGAGAGTAAGTCATGTCTTCAAAGTATCTTTCAAAGGGGCTATTAAAAGTAGGTTAAATTTTTTTCCCCCTATAGCATGCAATTTCATTTTGGCTCTACCATTTCAACCACATAAAATTAAATTTTGACTTGAGTGTGACCTACTGAAAATTAGATGGAAAAATAAGGGGAAAGATTTAAGATACTGATTCTAAGGAAACTGATATGTCTTTCTGCAGTTTTGTGTAGAGTTTAAGTCTTCCGAGAATCTTAGGTTTCTAGTAGCCAGCATTTTCCTCTTAGGATTCAGATTGTGTTTTTAATGGAAATATTGTAGAACTTAATGAAATATAATCTCTTGTTGTGATATATAGACATAAGGAGCACAGGAAAGAATTATACACACATTTTCTACTGCAATTTCCTTCTCTAGGCTCTACCTCCATATGACCTAAAAGCCAGCCACCCAGGGCAACTAGACATTCTCTCAATTATGCTCCTTAAAACTGGGGCTTTGCACCAGTTCATTCTGGTTAACCTCCTGCTGAGAATTTGCATTTCTACCCCAGATAAACTGAATCTGAATCTACATTTTATCAAGATCTTGGATATCTATAAGGATCCCTGGGACTCTTGTTAATATGTAGACTGTGATTCAGTAGATATGGGGTACAAATGCAGATTCTCAGTAAGGGTCCTAACCATGATGAACTGGTTTGGAGCCCTGTTTTAAACTCCCATAAACTTGTTACCTGCTGGTCTCTCTTCTCTGAAATTCTTTTTTCTCAACCATCAAAATTTGCTCGAAATGGTTATAAATATATATATATATATAATTATTTTGAAAGCGGCTAAAGCACTTGACTGCTAACCAGAAGGCTGGCGGTTCAAACCCAACAGCCACTCCTCGGAAGGAAGGTTGGGCAATCCTACTTCTGTAGTGATACTGCCTCAGAAACCCAAGGAGGGGTCGCTATGAGTCGGGGCCGACTCGACGGCACATAACAACAACAACAACAACAATTTCAGAATAGTTTAAAGTAATAGAAATCTATGTGATTATCTTAAGAAGGAGCTCTGGTGGCATAGAGGGTAAGACATTTGCTACTAGCCTAAAGGTCATCAGTTCAAACCTACCAGCTGTTCCAAGGGATGAAGATGAGGCAATCTACTTCTGTAAAGATTCACAGCCTTAGAAACCCAATGGGCATCACTATGAGTTGGATTTGACTTGCTGGAAGTGCGTTTGAGTTTTTTGGGTTTTTTTTTTTTCTTTTTTTCTTAATAAGAGTAGAAATTTAGTGCTTAGAAAAAACTTAGAGAACTCTATGCAGTGCTGTATATACTACATGCTACAAAGTCCCATGGGAATCACAAAAATGTGGAATATTTCACAGATTTTTGTTATCTTTCTTTGTGTTGTTTTAATTACTAATGTTTTTTAAAAAGTTTGTGTGTGTGTGTATGTGTGTAGAGAGAGAGCATGAACCCTAGTGGCATAGTGGTTAATCACTTACTGCTAATCAAAAAATTGGCACTTTGACCCACTAGCAACTCTAATGGAGAAAGATGTGGCAGTCTGCTTCCATAAAGATGTACAGTCTTAGAAATGCTATTAGAGCAGTTCTACCCTGAACTTTAAAGTTGCTATAAGTTGAAATTGGCCAGATGACAACCACATAACAATAAACATATATAGTCTCAATCAGTCAGGATAGGGCATTTGTGCTGTGATAATAAACTCACTGTGGAGTCAAGCCCAACTCATAGCAACCCCTCTTTGGGTTTCCACAACTGTATCTCTGCTGAAGTAGATTGTCCAGTCTGCCTTCCGAGGAGTGGCTAGTGGGTTTGCACTGCCAGCCTTCTGGTTAGCAGTCAAATGCCTTAGACACTACGCCACAAACCTAAATTCTCAGTGGTTTAACACAACAAAAGTTGAATTTTGATCAGACAAGCCCACTGCAGGCCTTGGTCACTCTCTACAGCAGCTAAATTTCATGTGCTTACTCAGTATTCCAACTTGCTTTGATTTTGTGGCCCACATGCTCCCATGATGACCTCTGCAGAAGATGATCAGAAGAAGAATTCAAGTAATTAAATCACACAGTACTTCTATTCATAGCTCATTGGCTAAAATGTGTCACATGATTAAAAAGTAGTGTCAGGGGCTCAGGGAAGTGTAATTTACCCTTGTATCTCCTAAAAGTTGAGGACCAAAAATTGAGTAACAATAGTAATGTCCACCATAAATGTAGAAAGAATTTCACAATCAAATGCCCTACTCTTCTTTATTCTCCAAATTACTCTCATCTTCACTCTGTGGCACATAATTGTGGCTAAGAGCAAAGTGTGTCAAAAGCCAATAAATACTTCCTTTGTTCACCCATAGGTGCTGATTTATTTTCCCAACTCTTAAATAAATAATATTATCCTTCAAGTTTCAAATGTTTTTTGACATCTGAATGTATCTGTTTAATGCAACTTTTCAAAAAGCATCTAAAATATTAGCAAAAATTAATGAAGCAACAAGAATATGCTAAAAAAATTAAAAACCACAAATGTCAAAATAACCTAACTGTAACATGGAATAAATTGTTTTAAAAACAGGTTAATGCTTTTCTTTTCTATTATCTTATAGTTAAAATATACAGCCTATACCTACCAATTTAAACTGCTTGGCAGTTCTTCCAGGGATTTACTCATGCCACACATTTAATGACAAATGTATCAGCATCATCTGAGACGAGAATTGAGATGCTCAAAACTGCAGTCAGAATCTCCTATTGCTTTATACTCCATCAAAGATGATGCAAGCTGACTTCAAAGGGAGCTCAGTGCTTGCATCAACTCTGCAGGGGTGTTGAGTAAAATGAGGAGTGAAAAAAAGAAAGAAAGAAAGAAACACCATTATGTTTTGAATTTCACGTCCTAAATCATTATTTCCTAGCTGTGCATGAGGTTGCGTAGCAGAAAATAAAATGACAACTGGTCATGTCATTGGGATGATGATATAGGAGGATCAGGAAGCTTAAGAAGAAGATTTTTTTTTTTTTTTGGTCACATTAAAAAAATCTCTCTCCCCTGGTGTTCAGATATTCCTAGGATACTTCTCAGAGATATAGCAACACTCTGGTACCCCCATAATACCCAGGTGCCTGCTGGGGATTGACCTGTTTCAGAACTCTCTTCTCAGGAGCAATAATGTGCTACCCCTGAAGATAATTAAATGTGAGGCACCCAAATAGTCACTGACATCTGCTGTTGGGCCTCTATTTCTAAATGGGAATGTATATGGCTATTTGTGAATAATGGAGAATTCACTTGTTATTAAGCTTAGGAAATTAAAATATTCCATTTTATTTTAAAAACACATTTATTTTACCATTCCAGTGTGTGTACAAAATGCTGTTTCACATTTGGCATTGTATTGAGAAAGTGTGGCCTTGAGAGAAAGCCTTATGATCCATTCATCTTCTAAAAATCTGCTTTTAAAATGCCTGAGTATTTGGTTACAGTCAATTTCTAAAATAATATCCATATCAAAATGTGCATGTATGTGTGTATGTATGTATTTAGTGACAAAAGACAGAATAATTTATAGTACTAATTCTGAGTACATATTTAAACAAGATGGAATTCATATTTACTTGAAAAGCAAGAATGCCTCTGGATTTAGTTAAGTATCTCAGTGTAGTAATATGTGATTTATAATGCTCCTGGAAGTATTTTTTAAATCATTACTTTTGAAAAATAAATGAGAAAATTCTCAGCCAAAGCTGTACTTAAATTATAGCTTAGAGTACTAGAAAGGCACAAAAACCACAAACGTCAAAATAACCTAACTGTTGTCTGGCAAGCTAACTCATTTTCTCATGGTGTCAGCAGAAGAGAATCCACCTTTCCTATAGAAGTTGGCCACTATTTCAGCACTAAACTTTAACATTAGGTGATCTTTTAAAAATTCATCACATAATACCCTTTTGTTCATTCTACTATTATGAAAACATACTCCCTTGCATTCACATACATCCCATGTATTCTAGTTATCATTTTAATAAGGCTAAACCAAACCAAATCAAACTCACTGTTGTTGAGTCAATTCTGACTCAGAGCGACCCCTCCTTAGGATTCCAAGGTGGTATCTCTACAGAAGTAGATTGCCCAGTCTTGAATCCGAGGAGTGGCTGGTGGGTTTGAACCAATCTTAATAGTGCTTCTTAGGCTCAGGTAATATTATTACACTGCTATACTGTCTTCGATTGTCAGGAGCTGCTGTGGAGCAACTACTGCCAATATTTGTCAGAACAGTACTTACAGGTTTTCTTCATTGATATTGCTTAGATTGCTCTTTTCACTATAGGTACTGACCTATATCTTTTGTTCTTTATATGCATTTGACAAAAAGCTTTGTTAACACAACAAGTTAATGTTTGACTGCTAACTGAATGGCCAGTGGTTTAAACCCACCAGCAGCCCCACATGGGGAAAAGATCTCACAATCTCCTTCCGTAAAGATTTTAGCCAAGGAAATCCTAGGAGTAGTTCTACTTTGTCTTCCACAACAAACAAGAACATAATACAGTTGCTATTATACATATAATCTGTACATCAACAGTCTCCAACGTAGGATATATATAACATAGAGTTTAAAATATATATAAATTCTACTTCATCATTTTTAGTTTTTTTTATGCTTTATAAAGTTTACCAAAATCCATTGATATCAAGTTGATTCCAACTCATAGTGACCCTGTAAAGACAGAGTATAAATGACCTACAGGATTTCCAAAGCTTTAATCATTATGGAAGCAGACTGTCATATCTTTCTCCCATGGTGCAGAGACCTTTCAGTTGGCAGCCAAGCACTTTAACTACTGTGCTCCTTTATAAAGTATATGGCTTATTAAATATAAAATACATGTTGTTGGAGGAGATTCGACAAGATGGAGGACTAGGCAGAAAGACTGCACAGACCTTATTCAACAAAGAAAAGGGAAAATAATTAACACAGACACAGAAGATAATCTTGGACCCTTGAGCCTTGAAGGGAAGGATATACACGTGTACTAAACCCCAACTAACAGAAGAATTTGAATGAAAATACCAAAAAAGGAGACTGATGGAGCTGCATTCTGGCAGCGATCCTGAGAGATCCTGACAGCACAGACAGCTTGGAGGTTCCTGAGTGGTGGTAGGACCTAAGAATTAACCTAAAAATCACCCTGCTAGCCAGGGACTGCATGGAGGACTGTGCACAGTGGCTTGGGAA
>NW_006921653.1:9406979-9415097 GCF_000298275.1 Orycteropus afer afer
TTGTTATGTTTGAGCCCATCACTGCAGGCACTGTGCCAATCCATTTCATTGAGAATCTTCCTGTTTTTTGCTGACCTTCTACTTTACCGAGCATGATATCCTTCTCCAGGGAATGGTCCCCTGACAATATGACCAAAGTAGGTAATACAAGTCCGGGACATTCTATCTTCCAAACAGCATTCCAGCTGTACTTCTTCCAGGACAGATTTGTTCATTCTTCTGTCAGTCCATGGTACTTTCAGTATTCTTTGCCAACACCACATCTCAAAAGCATCAACTCTTCTTTGGTCTTCTTTATTCATTATCCAGCTTTCACATGGATATGAGATGATTGAAAATATCATGGTATCGGTTAGGTATACCTTAGTCTTCAAAGTGACAACTTTTCTCTTCAACACTTTAAAGAGATCTTTTGCAGGAGATTTGCCCAATGCCAGGTGACATCTGATTTCTGGACTGCTGCTTCCATGGGTGTTGATATAGATCCAAGTAATATGAAATCTTTGACAACTTCAATCTTTTCTCCATTTATCATAATGCTACTTATTGGTCCAGTTGTGAGATTTTCATTTTGTTTGTGGTGAGGTTAAATCCATATTACAGACTGTAAACTTTAACTTCATCAGTAAGTGTCTCAAGTCATCTTCACTTTCAGCAAGCAAGGTTCTGTCATCTACATATTATAGGTTGTTAGTGAGTCTTCCTCCAGTCCTGATACCATGTTCTTCTTCATATCGTCAAGCTTCTCTGATTATTTGCTTAGCATGCAGACTGAATAAATATGGTAAAATGATACAACCCTGACACACAACCTTCCTGATTTTAAACCATGCAGTATCCCCTTGTTCTGTTTGAACAATAGCCTCCTGCTTTATGTACAGATTCATAAGCACAATTATGAATTGTTCTTGTAAGTGTTCTGGAATTCCTATTGCTCTCAATGTTACACATAATTTGTTCTGATGCACACAATTGAATGCTTTTGCATAGTCAATAAGACACAAGTAAACATATTTCTGATTTTCTTTGCTTTCAGCCAACATCCATCTGACATCAGCGATGATATCTCTCATTCCACATCTTCTGAATCCAGCTTGCATTTCTGGAAGTTCCCTGTCAATATATTGCTGCACCCATTTTTGAATTATCTTTCAAGCAGGATTTTACTTGTGTGTGATATTAATGATATTATTCTATAATTTCCACATTCTGTTGCATTCCCTTTCTTTGGAATGGGTACAAATACAAATCTCTTCCAGTCACTTAGCCAGACAACCATCTTCCAAATTACTTGGCATAGATGAGTAAGTGCTTCCAGCACAGCATCTGTTTGTTGAAACATCTCGATGGGTATTGTCAATTCCTGGAGCCCTGTTTTTGCCAATTCCTTCAGTGCATATACTTTAGTTAATTTTTTTTTAAATACAAGTATGGGGAGTACATACCTAAATATTTATAATTATAAAAAAGTGCAAATAAAAAAGTTTGTAGATAATTAGTGCAGATGTCATCTGCAAAACGTCATGATTTTTTTATACTTACTTCAATGACTAAATATCAGATATAATTTCAGATTAATATAAGATATATATAGACTTGCAATGAAAAAGTATTGACATCGTGTTTTAATACTTTTATATGAGATTCTGTATTTCATCACTTAGGAACTAAAACTACTGTAAAGGACCAGACCAATTGTCAGGCACACTAGATTTTTTTTCATGCAGCATTTTATTTTCTAATGTAAAGTGACTGATCTATGAAAGCAGATGAAAACTTTGATACACAAAATTGGCTATACATATAAGGTCATTGATTCATGATTTAAATGTCACATACACCTAAATATAAGTAACTTTCTGATTGAATATTTTCTGCTTTATGAAGATATGTGAACATGATAGTGAATGTTGAATAACTGTGACCATGAAAAGGGACTCCAGTAACTCAGAACCATTGGGACTTGGGATGTGTCTCTTAATATTTTATCTTTCTATCTTCAAGATTTCACACAATTTCACCAATTAATTTTTATGGAAGGTAATAAAAGAACTTGTAGAACAGTTAGTAATATTTTTTAAGGTAGCATTCTATCCACCTAGGTTGTGAGTTGAATATGATTTTTTTACTTTACATTCAAAGAGGCTAGATGATACAATCACTGGAATTCTGCTGTTACAGAAATGGCACTGTTTGTTCCTCCTTTGAAAAAAACAACTTACCAACTACCTTTATAAAATTCACAAACCCCTTTATTATAATAGTTTAAGTGATAAAATTTTACAGAATTCTTCAAAGCTGTCTCCTCTTCCCCAAAATACCAGTGTTTTCATCCTATGCTTCTTCCTCTCTTTTTTGCCCTTGCTCTCTTCCTGAGTCCTTTGCTCATTCCTTCTGTCACTGTGGTGGTTAAGTTTGTGTGTCAACTTGGCTGAGCATGGTTGAGTGGCTGGGCAGCTGGTGGTAGTTATTTCCCATGATAAGACTGACAATCAATTCCATGATGAGATCTACCACAAGCAGCTGAGTAGTTGCTTTAGGGATATGGTCTCCTTCCTGTATAGAAGAAACAGCTTTGGGAATGGTCTCTACCTTTGGCACACTTGAACCCTGCATGTAGCCGTGTCATTGTTCAGCAGTCTGCCATGCTTTGCCGACCTTGGGATTTACATTGGACTTGAATTAATGGCCTGCCGTGTGGTTTGGTAACATAGGGACTGTGCTACTTTGACCTTGGGTTTGTCAGCCTCAGCAGCTACTAGCTGTCTGAGTGAAGAGATGTCTCTAGCTTCAGTGGACTGGGAGCAAGAGGCAGAGCTGAAGCCCAAGGTCAAGGGCTTTTACCCAGCCCCTAGAGCCTGGCACTTTGATCTCAAGCTTAAAGCCTCCAAACTGTAAGAGAATAAACTCATGTTTGTTAAGGTCATCCCATTTGTGGTATATGCTTGTCAGCGTGGCACTAGGTAACCAAAACAGTCGCTCTCTTTCTTCTCCCCTTTTGTCTCTTCTTCTTTCTTCTCTTCTAATTATTAGCTTTCTTGATAAAAATACAGGATGTGGAATCCAAGGTAGCCTTTTATTTCCTTATATTTTTTAATTGAAATTTTGGTCTCTTTTCTCTGAGAAATTCCTTTTACACAATAGATTTGTTTGCCCTAATTTTATTTAGAGTGATAGTCTTAAGTTTTAAGAGCACTGGTAATTCCATTTTTTATCATATGTATTCTCCTGCTGCCCCTAAATAAATGAGTTTTAAAAAATTAATAAATAAAAAATTTTCTACAATGAGTAATACAGCTTGATCAGTCATCTATATAAGGGTTTAATAAACTCCATATAGATGTAAATGTTTGGGTATAGGCATTATATCAACACAGATATAAGACTAAAAGACAGATAAAGAAGTCAAGAATAAAACCACAAAAACCAGACTTGTTGACATGCAATTTCAACTCATAACAACCTTATAGGACAGAGTAGAACTGCCCCATAGAGTTTTCAAGGCTGTAAATTTTTACAGAAGTTGACTGCCACATCTTTCTCCTGTGAAGCAGATGGTGGGTTTGAACTGCTGACCTTCCAGTTAGAAGGTGAGCTTTAACCACTGTACCTCCAGGGCCCCTGATGTCAAGAGTTAATGGTGTTAAAAAAAGAGAAAACTTAACTCCAACATAAACTGAAAAAAAAAAAAAAAATCCACGAAATAGATGGTATGATGAGGAAATGTTTAAAGTTTAGGTCCCCAATGTAAACTGAAAATATCCTGCACCACCATCCCACCTCCACTTTCTATGACTTTTCCATGGAAAGGAAGTAATCCACATGTGATTTCAGCATTAACTCAACAGGTATTTGCTGAGCACCCACTATGTTTCAGGTACTATTCTATGTGTTGAGGGTTATTATGGATTGAATTGTATCCCCAACAAAGATATGTTGGCATCTAACTCCTGATAACTGTCAACATGACCCTGTTTTGAAATACGGCCTTTCAGGATGTTATCAATTAAGTTACCATGAGGTCTTACTGGAATAGGGTGGGTCCTAATCCAATCTGAATTATGTCCTATAAAAGAGAAGAGACATAGAGAGACCAATAGAGGGAAGATGGCCATATAAGGACAGAGTTATGCTGAAGGTGCAAGGCAAGAAACGCCTAGGGTTACCAGAACTGAGAAGATTTCTAAGGATCATCCTTAGAGCCTTCACAGACAATATGGGCCTGCTAGCACCCTGCATTGGCATTACTAGCTTCTATAACTGTAAAATAATACATTTCTGTTCTTAAAAGCAACCTAGTTTGTTCTGACAGCTCTAGAAAACTAACACAGGATATAAACCCCACTGCCATTGAGTCAATTCAGACTCATACCAAGCCCCATTTTGTTTCCAAGGGTATACCTCTTTACAAAAGCAGACTGCCTTATCTTTCTCCCATGGAGCAGCTGGTGGGTTTGAACAACTGACCTTTCGGTTAGTAGCCCAATGCCTTAACCACAGCGCTAAGAGCCAATAAATAAATAAATAAACAAAAATCCTCATAAATAAATAAATAAACTAACAAAGTCTTCCACCCACCCCCACCCCCATCACCTACTCTTCCTTTTTAATTTATTCTTAATCCACCTGAGACTGGTGCTCTGAAACAGCTCTCCACAAAAGTCTATACCTTAACGGGCAGAAAATATCTCAAAACACCAAGTTATGCTTCCTTATTACTTGAGATGATGAGTGTCATAGGCGAGCATAATAGCCATTTGAGATCCTAAAGCTTAACTTAGCTTTTCCACTCCCTGTGTAGTTTGGCATTTAGACTGGGAATTGGCATGCCTCTTTGCAGTAATGCTACCACTAAGCTCCAGCATGGCTCACCTCTTACGATTTAATAAGAAAAATAAATGACAGCAGATGTTATACACAGTTACATTAGGAGAATTGCACCCATTTAGTTCTAATCAAGCTGATTTTTCATCCAGCTAAAGATAAGTGATGTTACTTTTATGGGGTTCTGAATCAATGGGAAAATATTTGCTGAAGCAATGAACCCAAGAGAGAAAACTTGACTACTCCTGGGAGGAACATTTCTTAAAAGTTCCCACAATTTGGTATGTTATTCTTTAAAAAACAGTGTGAGATTTTAAAGGATATATTCTTGTTGGTATGTAGATGAATGGAACATTTTTACATATTTCACTTAAGTACATTTAATTAATGAATCTTCTTTAAGCGCATTATGTAAGAAGGATTGTTTAGAAATAATTTTCAGTGTCCTTGCAATAATACAACTTAATGGATAGTTGGAAAGAGAAGTTATTGAACTAGGTAAAGTTAGATAATAAAATAAAACCAATCAAGCAAGATTAAAAGGCAATGTCTGATGAAATGCCAGTCTTGGATATGAATTTTTTGAACTTGGGAAAGTTAATTAATCTCTCTGATTAAGAGAACAATTTTTACAATCATAAGTTCAAAAGAAGCAGCTGTGAGATTTGGATTTTGGGATTTGTTTGTTTGTAATTGTGAAATCACTCTGAGCTGATATGAACAGGCATTTTTTTCAGATCCCTGTACCTCAAGTTGGCTATCTCCAAAAAAAGAAAAGTTGTTTTTCTCTTTCTCTTCTTCTTTCCTCTTCTCCCTCTCTTTCATCTGCAGAATGTTACTTTCTGTTTGCTCTGTGGGAGGGCAAGTGTAGGAGGTACCATTATTCACCCAGCATGGCCCCCATGTGCCAGCATCCAATTCTCTTGCCACCAGGACTGTCAGGGTATTCAGTGATTGTGCATGAGAACTTCAACCTTCTTGTATCACACTTCCTGTTTGTAATAAGCAGTTCAGAGAACAGCTTCAGACTCTGATTCTCCATTTTAAACCACTGCACTTAAGAAAATCCACAATGTCAGCTCTGGAGTATAAGGGAGTGGCAAATGACCAACAACTAACAAACAAAACAAAACAAAACCATTGACTTCAAATCAATTCCGATTCATAGCAACGCTATAGGACATGGTAGAACTACCTACAGGGTTTCCAAGGCTGCAATCTTTATGGAGGAGCCCTGTTGGTGCAGTGGTTAAGCACTGGCCTGTTAACCCAAAGTTGGGCGGTCAAACCCACCAGCTGCTCCACAGGAGAAAGATGTAGCAGTCTGCTTCCATATGACCTGTCCCCTGCCTTCCCTCTCATATCCCATATTTTTTTGTTATCAGTGTCAAAACAGAAACCATCACCTCCTAGCTGAGTATGGGAGGTAGCACTTGGTTAGATTATCTCTTAAAACTTTCATTTCCTGTTTTACCTGTGGGCAGGTCTCAGGTGGAAACCATAAATAACTGCAACCACCAATTTGTCTTTGATGTTCTTTAAATCGCTGAAATGCCTCCAGAAGTCCGTGGGCTTCAACCCACAGTTCCTGATGAGCAAGTTCCAGCCCTTTCCAGTCAAAAGTCAAAATATCCAAGAGCCTCTCAGGGCTTTCAGGACATCTGATCCAGAAAGGACTGAGTCTGAGGTACAGCTTGTGCAGAGGGACACTGGCTTCCAGGACAAAATTTTAGCACAAAGGGTGGCCTAGGGGTTTCACCTTCTCAGCTCTCTGAAGTCCTTCCATGAAGATCTGAGAGGGGAGAAGTTTGTTCTTAGCTCCAACCCATCAGGCTCCTCCCAGAGACTGAACTGCTGGAAGCTGTCCTCAAAGCCCCAGAAAAGAGTCACCTGGGGTTGAGGAGCAGTTTAGAAGGGAGCAGCATCCGGATTTGGGGTTTCCCGGCCAAGATGAAGAGGATAGGCCAGTCCTGGAGCCAAGAAGATTGCACCCTACTTGGCTGAGAGCTCAGAAAAAGGGTTCTGAAGAAATGGAGGAATTCCAGTTCTCCCCATTGAGTCAGCCTATGACAGCCCTGTCCGGCCCCAAGTTTGGAGTCACACTACACCCAGACTCTGCATTAAGCACTGTGTTCCAGACATTGAGATAATTCTTAGATTACATTCTTTTATCCACAGTCAACTATGTTGTTGTTGTTAGGTGCCGTCAAGTCATCTCAGACTCATAGCAACCCTATGCACAACAGAAAGAAACATTGCCTCGCCCTGTGCCAACCCCACTATCCCAGCTATACCTGAGCCCATCCTTGCAGCTACTTTGTCAATCCATCTCATTGAGGGCCTTCCTCTTTTCGTTGATCCTCCACTTTACCAAACATGATAGCCTTCTCCAGAAAATGGTCCCCTTGACAACATGAGGAAAATAGATGAGACAAAGTTGGGTCATTCTTGTTTCCAAGGAGGATTCCAGCTGCACTTCCTCCAGGAGAGATTCGTTAGTTCTGTTAGCAGTCCATAGTGCCTTCAGCATTATTCACCAGCACCACAATTCAAAAGCATCAACTCTTCTTCGGTCTTCCTTATCCATTGTCCAGCTCTTACATGCATATGAGGCAATTGAGAATACCAAAGCTTGGGTTAGGAGCACCTTAGTCTTCAAGGAGACATCTTTGCTCTTCAGTACTGGAAAGAGGTCTTTTACAGCAGATTTGTCCAGTGCAATACATGTCTAATGTCTTGACTACTGCTTCCATTGGTGTTGATTGTAGAATCAAGTAATATGAAGTCTTTGACAACTTCAATTTTTTCTCCATTTATCATGCTGCTGCTTATTGGTCCAGTTGTGAGGATTTCTTTCTTTATATTGAGGTGTAATCCATATTGCAGACTGTAGTCTTCAGTCTTCACTAGTAAGTGCTTCAAGTCATTCTCACTTTCAGCAAGCAAAGTTGTATTGTCTGCTTATCTCTGTTTGTTAAAGAATCTTCCTCCAATCCTTATGCCACGTTCTTCTTCATATAGTCGAGCTTCTCTGAGTATTTGTTCCACACACAGATTGAATAAGTATGGTGAAAGGATACAATCTTGATGCACTCCCCTCCTTATTTAAAACCATGCAGTGTGCCCTTGTTCTGTTTGAACGACAGCCTCCCGGTCTGTGTATAGGTTCCTCATGAGTACAATCAAGTGTTCCGGAATGCCCATTCTTCTCAATGTTGCTGTTGTTGTTATTTGCCCTCAAGTCAGACCTGACTCATAGCGACACCTCCTTGGGTTTCCAAGGCAGTATCACTA
>NW_006921653.1:9416789-9418217 GCF_000298275.1 Orycteropus afer afer
TTGTTTCTAACTTTTGCATTCCAATCACCAATGATAATCAACACATTTTGATTGCATGTTCAGTCAATTTCAGACTACAGAAGTTGGTAAAAATCTTCAATTTCCTCCTCTTTGGTTTTGGTAGTCAGTGCATAAATTTGAATAATAATAGTATTAACTGGTCTTCATTGTAGGTGTATGGATATTATCCTATCACTGACAGCATTGTACTTCAGGATAGATCTTGATACATTCTTTGTGATGATGAACAGCACACCATTCCTCTTCAATTTGTCATTCCCAGCATAATAGATCATATGATTGTCTGATTAAAAATGGCCAAACACAGTCCATTTCAACTCACTAATGCCTAGGATATCAATCTATATGTATTCCATTCCATTTTTGACAACTTCTAATTTTCCCAGATTTATACATCATCCATTCCATGTTTTGAATTATAAATGGATATTTGAAGCTGTTTCTTCTGATTTTGAGTTGTTCCACATCGGCAAATGTAGGTCCTGAAAGCTTTACTATATCCACATCATTAAGGTTGACTCTACTCTGAGGAGGCAGCTTTTCCCCAGTCATATTTTGAGTGCCTCTTTTGACCTGATGGGCTCATCTTCAGACAATATATCAGACAATGTTTCAGGGCTATTCATAAAGTTTTCCAGTAATATATCAGGCAGTGTTTCACTGCTATTCATATGGTTTTCACTGGCCAATTCTTTGAGAAGTAGATGGCCTCTTCCTTCTTCTGAGTCTGTTTTAGCCTAGAAGCTCTGCTGAATCCTGTCCACCATGGATAACCATGGTGGCATTTTAAATACTGGTGGCATAGCCTCTGGCCTCACAGGAACATGCAAGCAACCACAGTATGACAAACTGACAGACAACTTTCTCTCCTTTAGCTGTTCCAAAAGCGCTCCACTCACTTCCTGGTCTCCCTCAGCTTTTCTGAATCATCCATTCCACTTTCTCTCTTTCCTTCCTGGTTCTCTCCTCTGGCCTCTGGCTCCAAACTCTGCCTCATGCTACCTTCTCTCTCTCCTAACTATGTTGTTGTTGCTATGTGCCATCGAGTCAGACCCGACTCATAGTGACCCCTCCTTGGGTTTCCAAGGCAGTGTCCCTACAGAAGTAGATTGCCCCATCTTCTCTCACCTATAGTAAACTGCAAATATTACTTCTATACATTTTGAATCAGGGCTTCAAACCTGTTCATTCCAGCTAGACATCCTGCTGAAAATTTACATTTCCACCCAAGGCATACTGAATCAGCCTACATTTTAAGAAGATCCCCAGGTGATTCATATAGATTCTTATGTACTCATAAGAATTACCTCAGTTCAACAAGACAGAAAATAACAAATGCTGGCGAGGTTGTGGAGAGATTGGGACTCTCATACACTGCTGGTGGGACTGTAAAATGGTACAACCATT
>NW_006921653.1:9419882-9427548 GCF_000298275.1 Orycteropus afer afer
TATCTGAGGTAGAAATGCAAATTCACCAGTTCAAAGGCCTGGTTTGAATAAGGAAGAAAACTTGTCATAAATCAATTGCTTCAGCTTCTCAGTTTTCTGTCTTTATTTCTCATCTGTAACTGTTTAAGTTTATGTTGTGTTGTTATTGTTATGTGTCATCAAGTCAGACCCGACTCAAAGCGACCCCTCCTTGGGTTCTCAAGGTGGTATCACTACAGAAGTAGATTGCCCAACCTTCCTTCCGAGGAGTAGCTGGTGGGTTTAAGTTTATAGTTTAAAAAAAAAAAACTATTATTGTTGCTGTTAAGTCCAGTGGAGTCAGCTCCTACTCATGGAGACCCCATGTACAACAGAATGAAACACTGCCTTGTTCTGCATCATCCTCCCATCTTTGCTATGCTTGAGCCCATCTTTGCAGCCACTGTGTCCATCCCTCCCATATAGAATCTTCCCCTTTTTCACTGACCCTCTACTTTACCAAGCAGGATATCTTTCTTCAGGGACTGGTCCCTTCTGAAAACATGACCAAAGTACATGAGACAATGTCTTGCCATTCTTGCTTCTAAGGAGCATTCTGGCTACATTTCTTCCAGGAGAGATTTGTTCATCCTTCTGGCAGTCCATGGTATTTTCAGTATTCCTTGCTAACAGCACAATTCAAAGGCAATAACTCTTCTCTGGTCTTCCTTATTCATTGTCCAGCTTTCACATGCATATGAAGCTATTGAAAATACCATGGCTCAGGTCAGTTGCACCTTAGTGCTCAAAATGACATCTTTACTTCTTAACACTTTAAAGAGGTCTTTGCAGAAAATTTGCCCAGTGCAATAAGATATCTGATTTCTTGACTGCTGCATCCATTGGTGTTGAATATGGATCCAAGTAAAATAAAATCCCTGACAATTTCAATCTTTTCTCCATTTATCATGATGTTGCTCATTGCTCCATTTATGAGGATTTTTGTTTCCTTTATGTTGAGGTGTAACTCATACTGAAGACTGTAATCTTTGATCTTCATCAATAAGTACTTCAAGTCCTCTACACTTTCAGCAAACAAGGTCATGTTATCTACACATCACAGTTGTTAATGAGTCTTCCTCCAATCCTGATGCCACATTCTTCTTCATATAGTCCTGCTTCTCAGATTATTTGCTCAGCAAACAATTTGAATAAGTGTAGTGAAAGGATGTAACCCCGATACACATGCTTCCTGATTTTAAGTATACCCTTGTTCTATTAGAATGACAGCCTCCTGGTCTATTTAGTTTCCTCATGAGCACAATTAAATGTTGTGGAATTCCCATTGTTCTTAATGTTATCCATAATTTGTTATGATCCCCACAATTGAATGCCTTTGCATAGTCAATAAATCACAAGTAAACATCTTTCTGGTACTCTTTGCTTTCAGCCAAGATACATCTGACATCAGCAATGATATCTAGCAATGATAGCTAGCCTGTACCAAGTCATTCTCAAACTTACCATCTCTTTGTGATAATGAGGTAATATGGCAGGCACTCTTGTTTGCCCTCCTGCTCCACAATACACACAAAATCCAATGTCTTCTTTCTGAGCACATGGATGCCCAGCTCAACTGTATTTCCTAGTCTCATCTATGTGTAGGAGTGCCCAAAAGAATCATTTCTCACCAGTGAAATGTCAAAGGAAGGGAAGTGTATAAGTTTTGCCACTTGTTTAAAAGACATTGACCTGGGACATATTCCCTTTTCCTTTCCATTAGGTAGAAATAAATTAAAATGGCTGGGGTAACCTTAGAAACCATGTGTAGAGGATGATGGAACTCCCCACCTATCTGGCTTAACTCTTTCTGGGGTATAGTTTTCCTGCCTACCATAAATTGTTGCAGAGAGAAAAATAAAGGTCTAGCTAGTTAGAGGGATCTCTGGTAGCATAGTGCCTAAGACACTTGACTGCAAACTAGAAGGCTGGTGGTTCAAACCTACCAGCCAGTCCTTGGAAGAAAGATTGAAAAATCTACTTCTGTAGTGATACTGCCTTGGAAACCCAAGGAGGGGTCGCTATGAGTCAGGTCCAACTTGACGGCATATAACAACAACAGCTAGTTAGAGTCAAGGAATTCTGGTGGTACAGTGCCTAAGAAATTTGACTGCTAACCAGATGGTTGATGGTCAAACCCATCAGTCACTCTGCAGGAGTAAGTGTGGGCAATCTATTTCCATAAAGCTTTACTACCTTGGAAACCAAAAGGGGGTTGATATGAGTCATACAGTAGTGGCAATGACTTTTTTTGTTTGTTTGTTTGTTTTTGATACAGTCATTGCATTTTAGGATCTCCTTTGTTAAAATAGTTCAAACTTCACCTTAACTAGCAAAAGTGGTCTGCTATTCTGAGCAAGAATATATTACTGGTTTACTTATCTGAGTAATATTAATGATGATAATGACAATGATAATAGTAGGAACAACTGGCATTTGAGGAGCATTTTAATATTTAGTAAATGCTTTTCCATAAATGACTACACTTACTTGTCATGACAATCCCTTCAAAAATTTATTATTAAAACCAGAGGGATTAAAGAAGTTTCCCTATGATCCTATGGACCACACTTCATATCTAGGACTTAAAACTATATTCCCAGACTTCAAAAGTCATGTACTTTCTGCTACCATGTCCTCTATATTAACTGTGTAGTCCAGTATTCTAAAATAATCTTTCCAATTGCTAACAGTGTGTAAGCATTTTTAGAAGAAAACAAAATGTGGAACCCCAACTGTTCGTCTCACAGTATGATCATGTGAAAACATTCTTTTATTTGCTCTCAGTTACTACTAAAAGCACCGACTATGGCTTGCAACACTATCTCCCAACTTGTAGTATAAAGGCAATCCTAATCCTGGTAACTACATTGCAGTTTGGCCTATGTTTTCTACAGCAAAGCAATGCACGAAGTTCTATATATTGCATTAGTTATGATACAGAGAATCTTGTTATATGAGATGCTCATTCCAAAGACTGACTTCAGATGTAAAGAAAAGGTTGTGAATACTGTGTAATTTGCAGGCCTCCAACTAGAAATCTCACTCCAAAATGCCTTCCTACACACACACACATTCACACACATACGTTGTCTTATTGCTTTATTTTATTCGATTCCAAGGTCTTAAGTGTTTAACAGCTGATATTTAAAGGAAAATTATAATTGAGAGGAGAGAGTAAAGTTTTAGAAGATGAAAAGAATAGTAAGTTTTGTAACGGAAGAAACACAATCTCAGGAGAAAGAAGAGTGAAATCCATAGAAAATCCACTTGCTTCACTATATTGCCTACAAATGTTCCTGATTATGCAATTCTATATTAGGCATTTGAGGCAGATTAGAAACTGGCTGTGACACAGGGCTCAGCACATAGTTGGATTTGTCTCAGTTAACTAGTGTTGCTGTAACAAAAAAAAAAAAAAATCACAAGTAGGTGTCTTTAAAGAATAGAAATTCATTTTCTCACAGTTTAGGAGGCTAAAAGTCCAACTTTAGGGTGTAACTCCTTATTTGTAAGTAGCCCCAGGAGTTCCTGGATGTTTCACAGACTTTCTTCGTATTCCTTGGTGCTCTGTGGCATCGGTCTTCACCTTAGGTGTATCTTTATGCCTATTCTGCTCTTTATATAACTTAGAAGTGATTTCATTTAGGATCCCACATACATACACTACAATGACCTCATTAACATAAAAATGAAAAGTCTTATTTCCAAACAGAATCACATTCACAGGTACAGAGGGCCAAGACTTAGATACATGGGGCGGGGGGTATAGGCACAATGCAATCCATCACAGGACTCAATAATATTTGTTTAATAAATGGATGAATAAAGAGTACACAGCATGATTTAGGATTATCTTTTTATCATTTACCCTTCCCCATAAAATTAGGTCTCCTTATTTAGACTAATATGCTTACTTTTTGCTCTTTCTCTTCCCACAAAAAAGGCTGCGAGGTGAAAGGATAAAACAAATGTTTCAGCATGAAAACTATGTGTGATTCTTTTGAAATCTGTGCAGTATGTTCAGTCTGTACCTGCTGTGCATAATTTCAGAATTCAGGTTTTCATCAAGTAAAGAAAATCCACTTTCTCTTTCATCTGTGCATCATATCACACTAATTTTCATCAAAACCAGCTAAACCTTTACGGGCTACCAGTCCCAGGCTTCCTGCAGCACTCTTCTGTCTGCCTCTGGTTCTAGCAGAGTTACACTCTGAAGTCTGAACTATGGAAAATTTCCATTGTTTTTGTAAGCTATGGTTAGTACTATGTTTATTTCTGGAAAATTGGCATATCAATTATTGATGATTATTTTTCTAAGGAGAGATACTTACGAATTTCACATCCTCATGGCTTTTCTGGCCTTACATCATTTTAAAGTTCTAGTCATAAAACACAGAATGTAGAAATATTCTTTCAAATTAAAAAAAGAAATGCCAATGATTACACAGTTTTATGTATCTACACAGCAGCTAGTAAATTTCCATTTAAAATACTCCATTGCTTTATTTCTGGATATTTATTGTATTTTATGAAATGAGTATTGCAAATATGACTGTGATTTTCTTGACATAGTGTCATACAAAGCAGTGAATATATCCTTTAGTCAATATCCTGTGTAGCTTAAATTTTAACATTTAAAACACGCTAATGAAATGGACAATGATCTGTGCAACTTATAAACCTTGAATCTGTGGGAAATGCCATTCCAACTTTACATCTTTACAGATGGGTCTAGTCCACAGAAGTGGAGAGATTCCATGAATGAAATGCAGACATACTTCGAGCACAGTGACAGAGAACTTCCAACACCAAGTATTGCAAATCTAACACATTTTACACTCATGAAGTGGATCCAAATTTAAATATGCAGAAATGGTTTTATTCTAAAATATAACTTGTGCTTCTTTAAGATGCATCAGCCAAGAATGCAAATGTATACATCAAATTAATGAAAAATAAAAGGTATTGTTCCGTGGAGTTCTCGCACTCCTCACAAACACTCCTTTTCTTTATTTCTAGAGTTCCCCAAAGGGTATCCCCTATGTCTCAGTTGGCATTATAATCTGTTATTACTTGAATTCGAACCCTGCTCCATGTTTTGTTGCCAAGGATGCTTGAGGTGACAAAGTTATTCCAGAAATCAGGGATGCTTGCCAAGATCTGCAACACATCTACCTTTACAGAAGCTAAATATCCATGGGCACTAAGATCCACCACCGAACCAGCCTTGGATACTGAATTTGAATCCACAGAAGCTGCTATTCAGTCACGCATATGTCAAAGACACATTAGGTATTACAAAACCTTCCTCGTTCTGAAATAATGATGAGTTTCCTACCAAAGTGACTTCGGTCACTCTTTGCCCACTTTTGAATTTCAGTGTACTGCATTCTTTGGGTTTTCTACTCTCAAAATCTTAACACGTTACAGCCTCTAACCATTGTAGTTCTGACTCAGGTGTGTTAGTGGTAAATGATGCGTTAGTTGGGGGAAGAAGGAAACAAATGAAGAAATAGATTGTGGCAATCCGTAAAGGAAGATGATATGGACAAAGTACCTCTACTTCTAACTATTTTGTGTGTTGTTGTGTTGTTATTAGGTCCCATCAAGTGGACCCTGACTCATAATCTGTGTACAACAGAATGAAATACCACCTTGTCCTGTGCCATCCTTGTAATCCTTGCTATACTTGAACCCATCATTGCAGCCACTGTGTCAATCCATCTGATTGAGAGTTTTCCTTTCTTCACTGACCCTCCACTTTACCAAGCATGATATCCTTCTCCAAGAAATGATCCCTTCTGATAACATGACCAAAGTAGGTGAGATGGATCCTGGCCATTGTCACTTCCAAGGAGCATTCTGGCTGCACTTCTTCTAGGACAAATTTGATCATTCTTCTGGCAGTCCATAGTACTTTCAGTATTCTTTGCCAACATCACAACTTAAAAGCCTCAACTCTTCTTTGGTTTTCCTTATTCATCGACCAGCTCTCACATGCATATGAGGCAATTAAAAATACCATGGCTTGGGTTAGGTGCACCTTAGTCTTGAAAGAGCCATCTTTGCTCTTCAGCACCTTAAAGAGGTCTTTTGCAGCAGATTTGCCCAATGCAATGCGTTGTCTGATTTCTCGACTGCTGCTTCCATTGGGGGAGCTCTGGTAGCATTAATTGTGGCAGTTTGTGAAAATTTATCAAGCTATATACTTAAGATTTGTATGCTTTTTTATAATTATGTTATTCTTCAAAAATTTTAAATATTAAAACCAGAAGACAATACAGCAAGGTCTATTCAATATTTGTTGAATATTTATCATTTCCATGTTTGTATAATACCAAGCTTTTTAACTGTATTATCTAGTGAAATATTCACAAAGCCCTGTAAGATATGTAAAATTATACCCATTTTCCATTTGAAGAAACTGAAGCTTAAAGAATTAAGCAACTTGTCCAATGTCACAGAACTGGTAAGGGATAGAATATTCTAACTTTCAAGCTCAAACTTATAATAACTATGATAAGCAAACTCCATTGAAGAAAATAAATACAATTAATCCAAAAGGGACAACAAAAGCAATACATACTTATTAATCAAGTCAGTATATAATAATTCATATTTTACCATTCTTTATTTATTATGAACCTTCTTTATTTATTATGAAAAGAAGTCTTGTAGTCTAATGGCTAAGCAATCAGCTGCTAATGGAAAGGTTGTGGTTCAAATCCTTCCAATGGCTCATGGGAGAAAGACCAGGCAATCTACTTTAATAAAGTTTACAGTCAAGAGAACCCTATGGACCAATTCTACTCTGTGACATGGGGCCATAAAACTTCTGTTGAATTGTCAGTTGAAATCAACAGCATTCAACAGAAGTTTTATGAATTTTATTCTATGGCACTTGAAACAGACAATTGTCTCTTATTTTTCTCTCCAAATTAATTAAATATTTTCCAAGATCCCACCGGCATGGGTGGAAGGAAATTAAGTAATAATCTCACTTGAAAGGGCCCTTTTTCTTTTTAGAATCATGCAAAAATTCGAGGATGGGGGTCAATCAGGGCCCTTAAATAAACTGGTGAGTGTACATTCAGCTTGCAGTCCTCAGTGGCAGCCTTCACAACATTGCTCTTTCGTTACCCACATTTGAGCCTTGTTCTTCAGATTAAGTCTGGCACTCTAAACTCAGTGACTGCAAATTGACAGTACCATAGTATCACCTACTGCAATCCCTAATGAAATTTCTTGAACTTTCTAACAAATTTTCCTTGCTCATCATCAGAGGTTCCTCAGCATTCTTCTTGGGACCAGATCATCCATTTCTGTCTCTTCCTAGCCTAGGATCTCCCTTTACCCCAAATATCTCTTTAGTGGAGATTTTTTCTGATATTATTAATAACTTTTACTCAAGATAACCCAAAATACTGGCTATTTCACTTAGGTGAAGGGTGAGGAGCATATCTACACTAGCGAGAACAAAACACAAATCAATATCTTAAAGAACTACTTTACATTTCTAAGACTAAAAGGAAAGTCAGGTTAAGATTTTAATATTGACCTTTCTAGGGAATTAAAAAAATTTAGTTACATATATCTATATAGATATACACTGAAGTACACACACACACACACACACACACACACA
>NW_006921653.1:9428268-9431075 GCF_000298275.1 Orycteropus afer afer
TGTGTGTGTGTGTGTGTTATATATTTTATATATATACACACCGAAACAGAGAGAATAGTACGATGAACCCTCATGTATCCATTACCGAGCTTCCTGAATAATTACCATTTTACAATTTCTACTATACTCCTATAAATCCCCATGCTTGATATAATTGAAAAGTAAACTCCACCAACTCTCACTAAAAATTACAAGGCAAACAGACATATACTCACACACATACGCATGTACATGCACTCATACAAAATATGAAGAAGATAAATGCAGTAAGCAAATGAGTTCATTTTTGTTTTGCTCACATGCTATTTCATCCGTATTTTGTAGGTCTATTTTCTTAAATTCACCAGTAAGCATTATCATATCCTTGAAAAATAATACTAATTTTTCATATGATGGGCACTGAATTTTTGAGGATATTAAGCTAAAACAATAAGTTATTAAGAATTTCTCTCAGTGTTAATATCCATGCTCATTATAGTACGTAATTATTTAAGAACACTTTCATATCTACATATATATCACAATTTAATGGTATCTTGGGATAAAGCTTGTTGCTTCAATTTTTTAGAAATAATATGCTGTACTGCTAGTTTTCATTTTGTTCAGATTTTGTTAACTTTCTTGACAAAAGTAACAAAGTAATGAACACTTTAGGGAAGATGTTATTTTATTCACTTCTCCAAACAATATCAAAATTGCACCATTATTATTGAGCAGTTGTCAAATATATATATATATTATATAAAGCTTTTCTTTGGCAAAATAAAAATTTAGGTGACTTTGCTTTCTTTTTTCTTAGTGTAAAGAGCTTACATTCTCTCACCTTTCCTTCCTTCTTTGTCTCCACCATTTGCATATCACCAAAGGAAAAAAATTATGAATCTCTGCCATAAATATGTAAGATTGTATAAACCTGAGTTTTTCCAAGTATCAAAATGTTATATCAAAATTAAAACATAGTTTACAAAGTTTGGGAGTAATTTTCTGTCTAAACATTCCCCGATAACACAAGATGGCAAACTATGTACCTCACTGTCTGTTTTGTACAGCCTATAAGTTAAAAACAGTTTTTATATTTTCAAACAACTGAAACAAAATTGAAAGAAGAAGAATAATTTGTGATACATAAAACTACATGAAATTAAAATTTTAGTGTCCATTAATAGTATTTTATTGTGACAGAGCCATGTTCATTCCTTTACATATTGTCTTAGGCTGTTTTGTTCTAAAATAGAATTCAGTAGTTGTGACAAAGACTGTATGGTCCTCAAAAATTGAAAATATTTTCTATCTGGTCCTTTACAGGAAAAAAAAAATAAGAAATTGGTATCCTCTGCTCTAGAACAGGACAGACTTTCTAATAATAGCTACGTGTTAGCTATATTATTAATGACAAATAAATACTGTCTAGTTACAGAGATGTTAATGACTTCATTACTACTTTCAGACAAATAACTTGCCAAAGGTTATAATGCACATAGACCACAGAGACACATGTGCACGTGTACATGCACTCACACAAAATATGAAGAAAACAAATGCAATAAAGAAATAAATTCATTTTTGTTCTGTTATGATATTTATCTCCTAGATAGGCCTGAAGTTTATGGGGAGATCATCTCCAACAGTTTTGTTATCTTCAATAAAGGAATAATTGCTTCTGTAGGGAAAAAAGCATATCCTGCTACAGCTGTATCAACAGCATATTCTTTTCTTTTAAAATGCAGCTGACTTTGCATGTCATGTTTGACATACTTAGCAAGTGATACATGATCTCCATTGGCCATGAGGATAAGATTGGAACACTTCTTATAAACAATATTTTGAGAATGCATAATTATCCTTCTTTAAATTATGATTCTACAAAGTGTTTGATTAACATAAGAGTATTCAAGCTTCTTATAAAATATATTTTTCTTTTACTATATTGAGTCATGTAAGCATTACCCAGGGAACCTGGGTGACACAAACAGTTAAGCACTCAACCACCAGCCAAAAGATTGGTGTTTCAAACGTACCCAGAGGTGTCTGGGAAGACAGGCCTGGCAATCTGTTTCCAAACAGGGCACAGCCTTGAAAATGCTATCCAGGAGTTCTATACTGCACATAGGGGTTGGCAAGGAGTTGGAATAAACATGACAGCAACTAACAGCAACAACTCCCAAGATAATTCTTGGCCGTTGGACAAAATCTAATAGATTATCCATTATATGTACTTTCAAGCCCACAGAAAAAAATGTCTGGTGATCCTTAAATCACTACCAAAAGTAAATACTACCAAAACCCAAAAAACCAAACCCATTGATGGTGGGTAGATTCCAACTCATAGTGACCCTTTAGGATAGAGTAGAACTGCCCCATAAGGTTTCCTAAGCTGTAATCTTTACAGGAAGGATCCCCTGTTGGTGCACTGATTAAGCATTCAGCCACTAAATGAAAGGTTGGCAGCTGGAACCCAAAAACCACTCTGTGGGAGAAAGATAAGATAGTCCTCTTCTGTAAATATTACAGCCTCAGTAGCCCTACAGGGGAATTCTATTCTATCCTATAGGGTCACTATGAGTTGGAATCAACTTGACAGCAATTAGTATAATATTTACAGGAGCAGATTGCCAGGTCATTTCTCCCTCAGAGGAACTTATGGCTTCGACAAGCTTACCTTTTGGTTAGCAGCTAAACTCTTAACCCATAATTAGTGTTAGGGAAAACACCTGAGAATTATTTTCTGTAGAACTCAGAGTATTATTCTATGCAGCCACATATTCAAATAAAAACTATATTTAGCTTTTACCATCCATAAATTTTCT
>NW_006921653.1:9439520-9449391 GCF_000298275.1 Orycteropus afer afer
TAGCGTAGTGACTAAGGCACTTGACTGCTAACCAGAAGGCTGGCGGTTCAAACCCACCAGCCACTCCTCGGAAGGAAGGTTGGGCAATCTACTTCCTTAGTGATACTGCCTTGGAAACCCAGGGAGGGCTCGCTATGAGTCAGATCCAACTCAATGGCAAATAACAACAACAACAAATAAATAGCCATTGCTTAATTCATATTCACTGTAAAGAGGACTAAGACTAAGGCATTCAATAAGTCACATTCTCTATGCAAACAATAAGAGACTGAACAGCAAATTTAACTTTATCCATAGTTCCTGGAAAGAGCAATGATGAATTACTGCCATAGGTATTAAAATATTCAGCTCTTTGGAGACATTTCTAGTAAATCTAAATCACAGAACCAAAACCAAAAAATCAAACCAACTTCCATTTAGCTGATTCCAACTCATAGCAACACTATGGGGCAGAGTAGAACTGCCCCTTAAGGTTTCCAAGGCAATAAATCTTTAAGGAAGCAGACTGCCTCATCTTTCACTGTTGGAGCTACCGGTGGGTTTGAACCACTGACCTTTTGGTTAGTAGTCCAATGTTTTAACCACAGCACCATGAAAGCTCTTAAATCACAGGATAATGAATGAAAGTCATTTCACATAGTTTTTCACTTTGACCAATTGAAAGTACCCTATGTTGTTCATGTTTGTCCTGAAAGTCAAGAGTCCATTGTGAGATATTAAATAAATCTTTTCCCTGTTGAAATTATACAGCTTCACATGATAAATGTACTTTAAAGGAAAAGACAAGTAATGCTTTCTGTGGCACTAGACTTACTACTAAATTCTGTTAATCACAGAGGGATTCTAAACTTAGAACTGCCTTCAACTTCCTCTTCCTCCCTGCAGGAAGCATCAGTGGATACAGTAGGTCTATTTGAAGTCCATGTCTCCTTTTTACCACACGTAGGTCTATCAGAAACAGATTGTTCATTACAAGTCATCTAAAAATATTATTTATGGTTTCCCCTAAAAAAAAATAAGGACAAAAATCTCAGAATTTCTGAAAAACTCTTCCTACCACTCAGTTCTTCCCACGTACTTTCAATGAAATGCTATTGCAAATGTAAGTTCCAGCAATTCATCACCTTAAATTACTGTTCTGAAAGATCAGTCCCAAAGTATTAGAAGAAGTATGTTCAACTCATTGTACTAAAGACAAAAAAAACCAAAAATCCAGCATATCTCTTCTCTCTGGCTTCAAGTATTCAAGAGACTCACATAGATGGGATGTTGGAAGCAGTTATTTGGACGCATGTGGCAAATCTCTCATTTCTGAGTTTATGATGGATGTCAGTGAAGTTTGTGGCTGGATAACAGTAGTCCTACATCAAGGAGATTTATGGGGAAGATGCATTTAGTATTATTCATGAGCCACTTAACAAGCTTCAGACAAGGATACAATATGGCCTTTGTTTATAGTCCCAGGAGGTCTTTAGAGCGCTTTTGAAAACCAAAGAGATTATTTGATAAATGGTGGAGGATCTTGAGGTAGGCCTGAAAGCTTTAAGTGTATTTTCCTCTTAACTTGAAGAGTCCTACATTTCATTCTAACTTCCCTGTTTCCTCAATAAAAAATTATCAGATATTCTGCTGGTATTTTATTTTGCTATTGTTCTGCTACATTAAAGAACCAAGAGGGACACATTTTATAGAAAAATGTTCATTTCACTCTCTATTACAGGAAGTTGGAGCATCTTAACAGGCTATCCAGACTATTTGAACAGAAATGAAGCAACATATGTTTGAAACTGTCTTTTATATTATATTCTTTATGTTTATGACCCACATTCTTCTCAATGAATCGTTATTTATGACAACTTATGTGTATAATAGTTTTGACTTAAGCAAGAACTTTGGTTCTGCAGTTAACTGAAAGACTTGGGAATCAGACAATTGCATTGGAGTGGCTTCGTTGAATTAAATCAAGAAAAAGATTCCACCAGTCTCATTAGTGTGAGAGGAAACAGGAGATAACTGACAGAACTGTTAACTAAGGGCAATAGATAATATATTCAGACAGGAATTTGTTAATGTTTTGGCATACCACTGATTTTCTGAGCAATGTTAAACCAAAGGAAGTACCTTTAACGTGTGACCAGATTAGCAGGCAAGAACTACAGATTTTTTTTTTATTGTTTCATTGGAAGTGCAGGAAATGGCAATGATTTCATCCTACCTAATCCTTAAAAATGATTCCAGAAGCAAGCCTATTTGATTCATTTTATGGCCACTTTGCATGAGCTTTTGTTGAATTGTAGTGCTTCAGCCTATAGATCGCAATTTAAAAAACAGGCACATTGTGGGAGAAAGTAACGTCATTGGAGACTGTGTGGTTTACAGATTTTATTTTATATCTGATGCCCTTCACGCAGAGTGCTTTATGTCAGTAAAAGTGCTTCTCTCTTGGCCCATCCTTCCTTCCAATTTCAATTACATAGCTCCAGTAAACCACAGAGGTAGGGCCTCAGATTTCCTGTCCAACAGTGATGCATAACATGGCTCCATGTGGAAGCAACTCATGAAATCATATGAACTATTATTTTTTAGATGCGGACACAGAAGCCCATACACTGAACGACTTGCAAAACATCACACAGTTTGTGAGGTGACAGAAAACTTCTTTATAACAGTTTTTTAAACTCTCTTATCAACTTCCAGAAATCTGGCAATGGTTTAACTGCCCTCTGACAAAGAAATTTATCAAATAGTCAGCAGGCTACTAAATCAATGTGCTTGGAGAAAATACATATTTAGGGAGAATTGTATAATTTTTCTAAATCTTCTTGGAATTTAAACCACTTCATCGTTAAAGTATAGAAATTTAAGTATGGTGTGGCTTTGGAAAAAGAAAGTGAAACAATGATAAACAATCTACAAACTAGCTACTAAAAAATCCACCCTTTTTAATAATTCAGCACATAAAAAATCATGCTAAAATAATTTGAAGGTCAGCATGTAAAAGGTGTGAAGAGAAAAGACAGAAAAAGAAAGCTTACTCAAAAATTCTATTAATCCTCACTAATGTTCTGTTTTGCCTTCCCTAGGCACTAATTCTTCCTGAAAATGCCAAAATGTTAGATGATACTGCCTTGGGTTTCCTGACTGGAGTGCTCCTTTATGTAGTCTGCAGTAGCGATGTGTATGTCATAAAGGCTAACAAGTAAACAGAGGCTAACGTTAGCAAATTAGAAAGTCCACCTGGAGTTCATGAAAGGTATTTTGTTTACACCTCAAATAAGCCAGGTAGTTGGTCAAATAATTAACATCGTCTTTCTTAATTGTCAGCATCGGTCATCATTCATGCATGAAATTAGGAATTTTTCTGGGCCTGCATTTAAATTGGAAGACAATCTCTAGGAACAAATACATTTACTAACTCCCGTGGCCAGTTGCTGCCAGTTGTACCTAGTGCCATTAAAATGGCGCTTCTTCAGTTTGATTACTGGTGTTTACTTCCCCACCTCCATATTTTTAACATCCCGTTAATTCAAATTTTCAAACTAGTAACATATATTGTGCAAAGCAAGAATGCTTAAAAGCAAAGGTGCTGACAGTTTGCAGATAGAGAGCAAATTTCTTTTTACAGTCTCTACAGGTGCTTATCTAATTCTGTCAAGGCAGTGATTATAACAAACAACAAATATGACAGGATTCACTGATAACAATAATTCGAGCTATTGCCAATAGGAGCATCCCACACAAAGAGTATTTGTCCCTGATATTATATTGACATGGAAATTTTAAAAGAATTTCAATGTGATTTGGATGAAAGTTTACAGAGCAAATTCATCTTCCATACAGCAGTTCACATACACTTTGTCTCATGACACTGACTACAATCTCCCACATTACAACAGCTCTCCTCCACTTCCTCCCCATAGCCATCTTTTCGCTGTGTCCTTCCCTCCCATGTACTCATGCTCCCTCAGCTGTCTACCTGTGCATATACAGCCCTTCTATTTTATCATGAGTGATCTCTCCAAGGTGTATCTACCTAAAGTAAATGTTCAGCTCATATACCTATCTTTTGTTTGGCTGGAAGCCACAGGAGTAGGTTCAATTCCAGACCTGAAGAGCAGCTAGGGGCCATAGTCTCAGTGGTTCCATCAGGTTCTGTCAGACCAGAAAACTTGGTCCATTTCTTTTTCTCCAAATGATTTTGAGTTTTGTTCCACATTGTTCTCCTACCCTATCCAGGATCTCCTACATATATCCCCCTCTAAGTGGTTAACGGTGGTAGCCAGATATCATCTAATTCTTCTGGTCTCATAGTCCTATAAGTTGAGGATCTCATGATATCCCAGCCCTGACACTTGGACTAATTTTTTCCATGAATCTTTGGTTTTATTCATTCTTTTTTGCTCTAGACAAGGAAAGACATATCATTGCATCTAGATGGCTGTTTGCAAGCTTTTAAGACCCCAGTCGCTACTCGCCAAAGTAGGATGTGGGGCAATGTTTTTGTGTAGTACGCCAATTGAGCTTGATGTCCCCTGCAGCTATGGTCCTGAGCCCACAGATCCAGCTACTCTATCTCTCTGGGTAGCTGGCTGTGGCCAAGAAGTGACTACAACCTTCCCCTTGTCAGCTCTACTATATACCTGGAAATTCTTACAGAACATACACATACACTTGTAGAAACATTGTCTGGAACCCTCTGCATAGTCATGAGCACACTCCCCCCTGCATAGACATACCTAATCATTCAGCCTGTCCACACGTCTATCCACCCATATATCCCTGTTTGCCATCAATGACAACACAGTACTATATTTCCAAAAGGGTTCATCTTTGTTGTCTGAACCTCCCATGCACCTCTCTATGTCTTCTTCTTCCTCAGTGCCACAATGATGATCACCCAAATTTGGTACATTGCCCTTCCCTTCACCCAAATCAACACTTATTTCTACCAACAAAGAAAATTTCCCCCCATATAAAAAATTTCCTTGACTTTTTACAATAATGGACTAATACAATATTTGGCATGCAAATTTCAACATATCTGTATAATCACTGCCCTTGCACACTTAGAGGTCATCTCTAGAGGTGGAAATCTGTTCGTCCTAGAGCTCTGCAAAAGTTCAGCTCTTTCTCCTTAAAAGACAAATAATTTAATTTCCAAATGTAAAGTGTATTTTACAATAGAAGTCTATATTGCAGATAATCAGTTCTTGTTATGGATTGAATTGGGTCCCCCTCCAAAATATGTGTTGTAAACCCTACCCTCTATTTCTGGGATTAAGGAGCTCTGGTAGTGTTACAGTTAAGGCATTTGGCTGCTAACCAAAAGGCTGGTGGTTCAAACCCACCAGCTGCACAGTGGAAGAATGATGAGGTGGTCTGCTTCCATAAAGATTTACAGCCTTGGAAACTGAACAGGGGTTGGTATGAACTGGGATCCACTCAATGGCAGTGAGTTTGGTTTTTTTAGAGTTTTATGCCTGTGGTTATAATCTCATTAGGGAATGGGTTGTTTTTGTTATGTTAATGAGACAGGATTAGTGTAAGAAGTGTCTTGAGATATAAAAGAGATTAAACAAGAAAATGAGCAAGCAGAGTTGGAGGAAGAGAGATGCCAAGTGACAAGAAGATCATCCAGGAACAGAAGCTCAAAAGATGCAAAAACCTTTCACCAGAGGCAACAAAAAACTCTTTCCTAGAGCTGGCACCCTGAACTCAGACTCTATTTAGAGACTTAATCTCTAAACTGGGAGCTCTGGTAGCATAGTACCTAAGGCACTTACTTGACTGCTAACCAGAAAGCTGGCAGTTCAAACCCACCAGCCACTCCTCGGAAGGAAGGTTGGGCAATCTACTTCCGTAGTGATACTGCCTCAGAAACCCAAGGAGGGGTCGCTATGAGTCGGGTCTGACTCCACAGCACATAACAACAACAATCTCTTAACTGTGAGAAAATTAATTTCTGTTTGTTAAAGCCACTCACTTGTGATATTTCTTTTACAGCAGTGATAAATAACTAAGGGAGCTCTGGTGGAGTAGTGCCTAAAGCATTTGACTGCTAACAAGAAGCCTGGCAGTTCAAACCCACCAGCTGCTCCTCAGAAGGAAGGTTGGGCAATCTACTTCTGCAGTGATACTGCCTCAGAAACCCAAGGAGGGGTCGCTATGAGTCAGGTCTGACTCTATGACAGTGTGTTTAAATAACTAAGACAGTTCCCCAAGCTTCAGAATATTATAAATTTTAATATTGAGATACATGTTAAAATATACTGGGATATATATTGTTGTTGTTGGATGCCATCGAGTTTGAGTCCTAGCAATCCCATGTGACAGAGTGAAATTGTCCACAGGATTCTCTTGGTTGTAAACTTTATAGGAGCAGATCACCTACCAGGTCTTTCTCACATAAAACCTTTGAGCACTTCACCCTTGTGCCCCCAGGGCTCCTTAGGATATATCTTACTGAGGTAACTACCCTCTTATCCCTTTCCTCTTTCCAAAAATTTCTATCAACTTCAAAAGCTGTGTTCCAGCTTCATGTTTAGGCCACTAACAGGTTGCTAAGCACATTCTAGGTGGAAGCCATAGAGAAATGGAAGCAAAAAGCAAAAAAGCAAACCAAACTCACTGTCGTGGAGTTGATTCCGACCCACAGCGGCCTCTCCTTGGGTTTCCGAGAGGTATCTTTACCAAGGTAGATTGCCCAGTCTAAATTATATTCAACTGCGATAGGTTGTTAAATGGCAAAACTCCTAACTATAGCAATTTATTCACTTTTTATTCTATCCTTCATGAGGGTAATCATTTAACAGCTATCCATTAGGATATCGAATGAGGTCATGCAGGGAATTAAAAAAGGAGAAAGAAAACGTGGCCACTCCCTTCACGAAGCTTGTATGGGAAGCAATGTCTGCCCCTAAATGGTTCGAATAATAATATGGTGCATAGTGCCTAAGGTACTTGACTGCTAACCAGAAGGCTAGCAGATCAAACCTACCAGCCACTTCTCGGAAGGAAGATGGGGCAATCTACTTCCATAGTAATACTGCCTCAGAAACCCAAGGAGGGGTCACTATGAGTTGGTTCTGACTTGACTGCACACAACAACTGTGTTCCAGATACCATTCAAGTGTTTTATGTAAATTAACAATTTACGTAAATCTTGTCAAGCCTGTACAATGAAGATCTCCATTTTACATTTAGGGAAACAGAGGCATGAAGTTAAATAACTTGTTGGAAGTCACACAGCTGATAGATGGGAGAGCCAAGTTTCAGACCCAGACCCAGGAAGCTTAGTTCCAGCATCCAAGTTCTTATCCATCATATCACATTGTCCCTTACTTGACCTACAATAGAAAGTGAAGAGAAAAAGAGACAGATTAGAGATGAATAGGTGGGGAATGTAGAGGGTGTCAGAGAAGGCAGAAAGAACATTTAGCTGTGTGTGATCAAAGAATCATTTCAAAGAAAAGGGGAATATGTGTTGGAACTTTAAATTCTAATTTGATCAAATGATTCCTGGAAATAAGCAAAATGACTTTCTATACAATTTATGTCAAAGAAATATATATTTATATTAATTTTCTTCTACTTCAATATATGTGTTATGTTGTCTTATATTAACCCTTCCTAATGTATTAGTTTTTCAGCAACTTGAAAATTCACAGTGGATCTCTCTAAAACTAAGGCTATTCTGTACTTGTAATTCAGTTGATCTAGAAAGTGTTATTGTATTCCCCAAAACATATTTATCATTTCTTCATGGCACTGGCTATTTTGGAAGGTAACTAAACACTTTGATAAAATGGGGAAATCTGAACTCCTTTTGCCTTGGAGAGCTTTATAAGCACAGAAAATGAGAGGAAAAGATACATTTAATAAAGTTATTTCTGAACAATTTCATCAAGACAGAATGAAGAGATGATACCTGATAGAATGCACTATTTAAAATCACAAATTTGAAAGGGAAATGTATTTTGCACTTGTAGTAATAGGCAAGTATAGCCTGTCCTTTCTGCACAACAAATTTCTAAATTAACTGGAAGCAGAATGTTTTCAAGAGATTGTATTGAATTGTAGGATAGTGCAAAAAGTCGTGTAGTTGATATACTGCGAGGGGAGCAGCTTACCAGCAGCTTTAACTGATAATTCCTAGTTTTCTGTAGGCTCATTAGTGCAAGCCATGTGGAATTGGTGAGATACTGTCCTAATCAGTACAGTTGTAGGTTAGACATTAGACATTAGGGTTTCCAGAAATTGGACCCATGATAGCTCTTAGAGCTGGAGACTATGTCTTATTTCACTGTCCTAAACCACTGGAAAAAATAACAGCCACAGCATGTTTAATTTCACTGTCATATGAGTATTTGGGGAAAAAAATATTTTAAATTCCCTTTTGGATTTTCATTAATATGCTAAATAATCTCTTGAGAAATCTTTAGCAAGACAGCCAATGGGAATGTGATGATTGCCAGTTTGGGATTTTAATGAAGTGTGTTTTTGTGTGCTTTTTATTCTAACATCTATTATATCACAAGGAAAATATTAATAATTTATGCTCTACTTTGTCAGATTTCGATTTTTAGTAAGTCTGTCTTTTACATCTAAATTTTATTTGGTAGAACATGATTATAATTTTTCCCTGTTTGTGGAGTAAGTGACACTTCAGGATTCAATACAATAGTCACTTAATCCCACTTAGAAATAAGGAAAATAACATGAAAACCAATCAATTATTGCACAGCTACAAAACATAAGAAAGTTTGAGTAAGTATTCTGGTGACAGCCTATAACAAACATAGAAAAGTGGCATACCATCATTCAAGTTATTTGATATGTTGTTAAAAAAAAAAAAAGTGGAACTGGTGGAAAACACAGCTATTTCCACTATATTCTCAAGACAGTTAATGTCTGCCTGCAGGTATTCTTCTGAAGCCTTAGTGCTGGGGTCCCTTTTGTCTAAAGCATTTTAAGAAGGTCTCCTGTGAGCCCTTTTCATTAATCACCAGGGTAGTCTACACAGGAGTCTGCAGAAAGGGGTGGAGGAGAGTCTTGTGTTGAGAGACCTTCAGAAACACATGACAAGAACACCCCAGCACCGAGATGGGGTCATGTAGAGTGGAAATATGAGCTCGTAACCCTTGACCCCTATGCCTCTTTATTTTGATTCCTTTAACAATACGCAGTTGGCAGGCACAAGCAGTGGCAAGTCCTTCTCTCTTTTGTTAGGCTTGGGAAAAACTCAGGACAGCTCACTGTGACTCCCACCTAAGGACTTGTCTGGTTTTTAATTAGAAAGAATTACAACTTGCACTATACACACACACACACACACACACACATTTAAATCATGGGTTTTGAAATGAGCCAAGCAATAAAACATTTCTCAAATTTCCCATCAAATGAACTTAAGTTACAAAGCACTCTTATTTTGTGAATGAAAATTTTGTAGTGGATCTCTTTGGGTATTTAAAACTATGACTTTTTTTTTCCCTACAGTTAATGTCCTTTTGAAGTGATTTCATAAATGGTAGTAGTACCAGATCATGGAAAAACGAAAACAAGGGAAATCAGATTTCACTGAGTAGCACTGAAGAATCCTGGATGCTGAGCAATTCCAGCCCAGATATTAATGCTTTACTGTGATGGGAAATTATGGAATTAAAATTGCTTGTGAAGATAAAAGCAGCATCCAAAACTTCTAAAAATGTTTAAGGGGGAGGTAAGCTTATATCACAGCTCTGGAGGAGCAAAATTTATATGCCCTTTACAATTTTAAAGATATATATATATATATATATATATATAAAAGAAATGTTAACAATTTCTCATAGCACTGTCTTTTTAAGTATGACTCTAGAGTAAAAATTTT
>NW_006921653.1:9449641-9470396 GCF_000298275.1 Orycteropus afer afer
AAAAAAAAAAATCCAGATTTTCTCTTTTTCCTGCAGAAACATTTATCCCTGAGCCCGTCTCTCTATCTCTATCTATCTTTTCTTATCACTTCCTCCAAATCCTACACAAACAAAACTATGCATTCAATTCAATTTTATTCTGTTTTTGTATTAAAGTCTATTTGCTGGCTAGTATTTCCATCTCATAATCTACCTAAACTTTGAAAAAGTTACTTGGTGTTATTCTGGGGCTAGTGCTAAGATCTAGTGTCAAAATCAGCCTAAGTAATTCCATTTGTTTAATTTCAGGTCAGATTCAAATACAAAAAGTTAATTATTTTAATTATAAAGTTGAAATTTTAACAATTACCTTAACTTTTATTGAGACTTAAAATAGACTTTCCAAAAGTGTTTGGTTTTTTTAGGCTACTCAATAAATGTTGAATCACTACTTCTTCAATCAGATATAAAGCCAAAAAAAAAAAAAAGTGACACGTTTCTTCTTTCGGACACATTTCTTCTTGTACCAGTCACTAAGAAGAGTGGGAGAATGAGTTATGCAATTCATGGTAAATAAGCTATTTTTATCAGTCAATTTGTTATATTAGTCATGTAATTTATCATCTTGATTAGCTATGAAAAGGTGAAAATAATCGGGTTTTGGGGAGAAAAACTATGAGTTTAGTTTTGGACACATGATGCCTAAAGTCCAGCATTCAAATGCAAAATTCCAGAAGGTAGTGAGAAATGTGGGCCTGGAACTAGAGATACTCAGCCTATCATCCCTCCAAAGATGAAGGTCAAAATTAGAAAAATGAACATGTTCACAAAGAAGGTATTTTAGAGAAAAAAAAAAAGAGGTCTAAAACTTGTGATTATAATTAATGTCTTCATATTTTTGGGATTCATAATACAAAAATCATTACTTTTGCCAGATTTGGAAATTCTAGAGCATCTTTCATTAGCGTGTATATATGTGTACACACTCTTAAATTTTTTTTTCTCAACCTTTGGAGCATAAATTGCACACACAATTCTCTATTATTCCATGATACTTGTATATGTATTTCCTAAGAACAGTAATATTCTCAGTACATAGTACAATGATCAAATTTAGGGCACTTAACATTGATGCAATCCTGTTGTTTGCATATAGAGATTGTCTCAGAGGCAGTCCTAAGATCTCAAGTAACTAACCACAAGACTACTGGATGAGAACCCTAACCAGTGGCATCAACCCTTCTATATATGCTACATCCATCTAGTCTAATCAAGATAATCAAGATGCACATGAGATAATCTCAAACTGTTATCAAATGAAATTCATGTAATTACTCACAGCAAACAACAGGAACAGTTCCATGGTGAGCGATTGCCACTGGCTGGTAAAGCTGTACTGGCAGAGACAGAGACTCTTTTATGCATGCCCCCACTTAGCACCATAGGAGAGAACCCTGAAGTCACTCCTCCAGGCAGTCGATACTGTAAGGGGTACATAACTCACTGCACAAAGCACAATGTAGATTTTTATACCTGACAACCCAAGGAGGGACAAGATTAAACATTTGGGGCCCAACTGGGATGTTATATCTCTGGCCCTGCTACTTATCTAGACAGAACATCAGCTTCAGGGAGACAGTGGTTTGTTCTTGAAGCCCAGAGATATGAGGGGAGAGGAGGGAGAATCATAGCCCATAGGCTATCTGAAGGGTTCTCTCTTCCCACTTGTTATCTAATACATCCCAGTTTCTAATTTCATCAGTGGACCAACAATGTTTTCTATAACACTTTTTTTTCCCCCTACTACAGATATAGTACAGAATTGCACACTTATTAACTACTTGTTTGTTTTAGTCTATTTAAACGGGACAAATCCCTCAATGGTTCTCTGACTTTCATACCATCGACATGGCCAACTGTTGTGTAGAATGCCCTTCAATTTGAGTTCGCTGGTATTTCCTCAGGATTAAATTCAACTTTCAAACATTTGGGGCTGTAATACTATATATTGATGGTAAATACTTTTCAGAGTATCACATCTGGAGGCATATGATGTTGATTTGCTTGTTTTTGGTGAAATTTAGATTACCTGGTTAAAGCACTGTCCAATTTCTCCACAGTATATTTACTATTTCTCCTTTTGTAATTACTAAGTAATTTTGCATGATGAGAATATATGAATATCCTGTACCTCATCTAACTCCCTCCCACAGCCCAGATTTATCATTCATTTATTGTTTCCTGAATCCATTTTTACCAGTATGGCTGCAAAATGATAATTTCTAATTCCATCATTCTTCCTCTATTTATTAATCAGCACTCTATTGTAAAAAAAGACCTTTTCCTTCTCTTCCTATTTATGTCTTCATCTAGTTATCTAACTATCTAGCCATCTATCTGTTATTATCAGTAGAAACTCATGGGATTTAATTTTATGTAATGCTACATTATTATCATAACACAGTTTGATACACATTTTGGTCCTATTTGAGTCTATGGGAATCCCCTCAGATTTGTCACTGGATGCTTGTGCTATTTTTCCACATCAATTTTGGAGTATTTGTTTTTGAAATCAGATGTTCCAGGATCATTTTGTACCTTCCCTTGCCCCACTTTGGAATTAGCCATTTCTCTAAATGACTCTGGTTTATTTCCATGGGAAATGATTCTTCTCTTCCTCAACCCTCTTTCTCAGACTCCTTTGTAGACTCGTCTTGTGACAACCCTTACATGAAGCACTCTAAGTTCCTATTACAGGCCTCTTCTATTTCCACCTAAATAATTTCAGCATTTCCACAGCTACTTCTCTCTCTTGTATACCAGAGCTTTCCACTCAAATTCAAAGTGACTATGGGTGCTATAAAGGATGAAAATGTGTCCCCAAAAAGTACATGTTGAAATTCTAACAGGTTTCCCTATAAATATAATGCTGCTTGTAAATAGGGGGTTTTCTTTTGTCATGTTAATTAAACCATACCTATGTAGAGTAGATCCTAAACCTCATCACTTCTGAGTAATAAAAAGAGCAGACTACACACACAACCACACACAGGGAAGAAAAGGAAGACAATGGAGACAGGTGCATCTGTAAGTCCAGAAATGCCAAGGGTTATTGGCAGGTACTCGAAGTTGAAATAGATAACCTCCCCCTAGAGCCCTAAATTCAGACTTCTAACCTCTTGACTTGTAAGAAAATAAATTTTTCTTCTTGAAAGCCACCAATTTGTGATATTTTTGTTACAGCAGCACTAGCTAACTGAGACTAAGAAATCTTTGGATTCCTTTGAAATTAGTACAAGTATTGTTCATGAATTATCATAAGTACTCAATGAATGAACACTTATGACAATGGGATTAGGAATATATTATCCCAAATTGTGCTTTTCCTTTATGCATGTTTTCCATTTGATTGATAGTATCAAAATACATCACCACTCATCTGTCAATTTATTGTACTATTGTGGTTTGTGTTTTGCTGTGATGCTGGAAACTATGCTACCGGTATTACAAATACCAGCAAGGTCACCCATGGTGGACAGGTTTCAGTGGGGCTCCCAGACTAAGACAGACCAGGAAGAAGGAGGTAGCAGACTACTTCTGAAAAAATTGGTCACCAAAATCCTTATGAATAGCAATAGAACATTGTCTGATATATTACTGGAGGATGAGCCACTCAAATTGGAAGACAATCAAAATATGAATGAAGAAAAGCTCAAAGTAAAGTAGACCTTAATGATGTGTCAAGCCTTTCATTTTACTTGGATCCACCATCAATGCCCATGGTAGAAAATATAAAGGTCAGCATGGAATTGACTAATATTCAATTCCAGTGTTTGCAAAATAAGATAAAGATAACAATTCCAGACACATAATTCTTTCTATATATTTAACATTAAAGTTGTTATAGATGACAATTTTGGGGGACGAGCATTCTCTATGAACTTAAAAGAAATTAGTTCCTATTTTTATAAGCAGTTTGTATTGTCGTTGTTGTTGTTATGTGCCATCAAGTCAGACCCCACTCATAGTGATCCCTCCTTGAGTTTACAAGGTGGTATCACTACGGAAGTAGATTGCCCAACCTTCCTTCTGAGGACTGGCTGGCGGGTTTGAACCTCCAGCCTTCTGGTTAGCAGGCAAGTGGCTTAGGCACTACGCTACCAGAGCTCCCCCAGTTTATATTGTTGTTGTTGTTATATTAGTAACCATTTAATTAGCAGTTAGTTTCTGCTTCCATGACCAGAAGCTCCATTCCTATTGTGGACTCCAAGACTAATAAAACATGGTGATGCACACAAGAAACTAATATTTATTCAGGAGGACCTAAAGACTTGTGTTGTACATATTGTTGATGCTGTTGTTAGGTGCCATCGAGTCGATTCTGACTCATAGCCACCCTATGTACAACAGAATGAAACACTGTCCAGTCCTGTGACAGCCTCACAATCCTTTTTATGCCTTTTGGGCATGGCACGTGGTAAATGAAATAGAAATTTTGTAAGTATTTCTACCTAACAAACTCTGAAACTGGAAATTAATTTTGATACTTCAAAAAGGTGTTTCAATGTCTTCTTTCAAAATATTTTTTGGTTTAGCACTGGGCTAAGGCAGATAGAAAAGAAAGAGGTAAGAATTGATTCCTGGGCTTCCTGCTGAAAAGATAAATTAAGAGCTGAGCTTTTGTATGCAGATGAGGCATTCTTAATATATCCAAAGGAGATTGATGGGATTGTGGACTCTACAAACCACTGAAATATTTTCTGGTTTGAGGGATTGAGGCACGTGGCAACAATTCAGAAGGTGTAGTCATGGGTACTCTTAGATATTTAGTGCTTTCTCCAGAATTTGGCTATTTACTTAGTCCACTTTCCACAACAAAATTCTTGATTGGATGCTGCTGTAAGAACAGAACCATAGATTAACACATCATAGTTTTTTGCTTCTTGTTGGCATTCAGAACAAAAAGACTTAAAAAGACACTTGAAAAAAGAAAAATAATATGCATCAAAATAAAAGTTGATATTTTTATGAATTAAGCCAAATACAGAATTTTTTTTTTACTGCCAAGATATTCATCTCACATAGGCACTCTAATTCTATTTATCGTTTACTCTATGTTGCTAAAATGCTTGGGGCATGCTGCAGAGTTTTGATCCATTGTTTACAATTATCCTAAATACAATTAGCTCTTTTCTACTGTCTAATTTGCCTCTTAGCTAATGTGTCTTTCATCTGCAGAGATAAAAACCTCAGTAAAACTCAGTAAAATACAGCAGTAGGTGTGATTCTTCTATACATGTTCTAAAAAATAGATTAATATTTACACATATGTGCAAGTAAATTAATTTCAATTTTAAACTAATAATAATAATTTTAAAAATACCTTCCATTTTCATCTTAATTCTCAATCCTGTAGAAATTCAAAATGTCAAACTTTGGAGGAGAAATAATCAAGACTCAGGAAACTTTCTTAGGGAAATAAAGTTCATCATCCTGAACTTTAAGAAAAGTCTTAAAATATGCTTTAGTATTTCCAACTGAAGGAAGCCACAGGAAGAAGGTCTCCCAATAGGTAGAGTGGCAGGGGTGGAGCACAGTTCTGGAACTGGACTTTGGCTAGTCTCCCTCATCATAGGAGATGGATTCTTCTCCATAGTGGAAATACATTCTATGAAGAGTCAATTGGGACCTTAGCCAGGGAGTACAGTGAGTGCAACCACTTGCTTTTGATACATTTACTGGTTTACTGTGAAAATTAACGAACTAACAGTTTACGTTTTCAAACGTAAACGTAATTTTCAGTTGGAGAACTTTGTCAAATTTAGTTTCAAAATCTGAATGGTGACACCAGATGCATTTGGAGTTTTTCCTTTCTGGCATTCTCATTATTAGAGAGGTTTTAATTGAAGCCATGTGGTTCGTATTCAAAGTGACAAGTCATGTAGCGAGGAAAAATTGGAATGCTTTGACAGCAGGGTGAGCATGAGGATCAGTTGCTGGTGTAACCCCCCCATGATAGTGAGAGCCTGGAAAGTGACTAGGATCTAGTCAGGAGGGAGCCTTCAGCATTGGTGCACAAGGCAGAGAGGACTGACAAGTCTCACCAAGACAGCACATGGGGATGGCAGATGTACTGACCAGTCCCACTTCTTGCCAGTCTTTCCCTTGTGCTGTGCTCCCCTAAATAAAAAGTGTGTATGTGTGTGTGTGTGTGTGTGTATATATATATGTATATATTTGTTGTTGTTATATGCCGTCGAGTCGGCCCCGACTCATAGCGACCCCTCCTTGGGTTTCCAAGGCAGTATCACTACGGAAGTAGGATTGCCCAACCTTCCTTCCGAGGAGTGGCTGGTGGGTTTGAACCGCCAGCCTTCTGGTTAGCAGTCAAGTGCCTTAGCCACTATGCTACCAGAGCTTATATATATATATATATATATGTGTGTGTGTGTGTGTGTGTGTGTGTGTGTGTGTGTGTGTGTGCCTAAGGCACTTGACTGCTAACCAGAAGGCTGGCGGTTCAAACCCACCAGCCACTCCTCGGAAGGAAGGTTGGGCAATCCTACTTCCGTAGTGATACTGCCTCGGAAACCCAAGGAGGGGTCGCTATGAGTCGGGGCCGACTCGACGGCATATAACAACAACAATATAATATATGTTAAACCGAAACCAAACTCACTGCCATTGAGTTGATTCTGACTCATAGCGACCCTCTTTGGGTTTCCGAGGCAGGAAATCTTTATAGTAGTAGATTATCTAGTATTTTTCTTCTACAGAGTGGCTGATGGGCTTAAACAACCAACCTTCTAGTTAGCAATCAAATGCCTTAGGCACTATGCCACCAGAGCTCCATATATATATATATATATATGTGTATATATATAAACACATATACACATATACATATATATATAACATACAATGTAATAGTGCAAGACTAGATAGATAGATACATAGATATAGACAGCTAGATAGATATCTATTAAAGCTATCATATTTATGACCAAAATGAAAGAGTGAGAGTTATAAAGTTATAAAGTTATCAGTTCTGTTCATTTTTCTTCAGCATAGAGCAAGTCATTTAGATCATTGTTTCATTGTTTTTTCTACTTCTAGTACAAATTGAAATTTATTTTCGTTTTCATCTAATGATGTCTGTGCTAATAACATGATGGACTTTTGCTGGTGTTGATTTCCTGGCCTTTAGAAAACATATTACTGAAAATTTAACATTTAAAATTAGACATTTTAAAATGAATATTATCCCTAAGGGGAAGGGGAAGGAATTGTTACCTAAGTTACATCCATACACACACACACACATCCAAAATAAATTTCTTTCATTAACATTCTAATTATTTTTTCAGTAGGCCAAGTATTTTTTCCATAGGAAGAAAGCTCAGGCAAGGCAAAAGGCAAACATGAAAAAAATGTAAATATTATTTACAATATTAAAATTCCTAACATACAGTAAAGCATAAACTTGTTGCATTATTGATTTCTAGTATATGCACTATGAGGAACACTGTCAAATATATAACTTGTTACTTTTTAACATATTAGGCTTGACATAAAATATTTCCAAGTTGCATCTAATTGAAATAACATTGGGATCTCTGGTGGCTTAGTGCCTAAAGCATTTCACTGCTAACCAGAAGCCTGGAGCTTCAAACCCACCAGACACTCTTCGGAATGAAGGTTAGGCAATCTACTTCCCTATTACAAATAAATATTGCTTAGATTAAATTGATACCTTGACAAATGTGATGTTATTTATTCTTTCAATCAATTCTCAGAATAGCAAACTTGTGTTTTAGCAACGAATATGATGACTAATTTTGGGTGTGTGGATAAGCACACAGGCAAGCACATTTTTTAGGTATTACTTTGAGCTCATAGAAATATTTTTTACACTGTTCAGTCTGAGAGTTCTTAGTGTACTCCCAGACTTCTGCAATCATTATCATAATTTAATTTTGAACTCTTTCATCATCCCCAAAAGAAACCTTTTACTAATTAACAATAACTTCCCTAAAACTCAACCTGGGCAATGACTTAACGCACTTTCTGTCTCCATATGTCACTTCTTTCACTCAATATTTTTAAGGTTTATCCATGTTGTAGCATGGATCAGTGCTTCATTCCTTTTCATTACCAAATAATAGTACGGCTATATCGGGAGCTCTGATAGGGTAGTGCCTAACTAAGCCACTCCTCAGAAAGAAGGTTGGGCAATCTATTTCTGTAGTGATACTGTCTCAACAACCTAAGCAGGGGTCTTTATGAGTCGGGTCTGACTCCACGGCACATAACAATAACAACAACAACAAGGCATTTGACTGCTAACCAGAAAGCTGGTGGTTCAAACCCACCAGCTACTCCTCAGAAGGAAGACTGGGCAATGTACTTCCATAGAGATACTGCCTCAGAAACCCAAGGAGGGGTTACTATGAGTCAGATCACATTTTGTTTATCTATTTGTCACTTGACATGAATTTGAATTGTTTCCCTTGTTATTATGAATAATGATACTATCAACATTAGTGTCTAAGTTTTTTTTTTTTTTTTTAATGGCCATATATTTCCATTTATCTTGGGTATATACATTTAATTGTGGAATTGCTGGGTCATATGGTAACTCTAGGAGCTCTGGTGGCATAATGGCTAAGACACTTGACTGCTAACCAGAAAGCTGGAGGTTCAAACCTACCAGCTACTGCTTGGAAGGAAGACTGGGCAATCAACTTCCATAGTGATGGAAACCCAAGAAGGGGTTGCTATGAGTTGGATCTGACACGATAGGAATGAATATGGTTTTTTTTTTTTTTTTTTTTTGGTTTTGTTTTAATGATTTATGATAACTCTATGTTTAACGTCTGAAGAACTGCCAAACTTTCTTCCAATGTGGCTGCCTATTTTACATGCCTACCAGTAGTGAATTAAGTTTCAATATCTCCACATCTTTACCAACACTTTTTATTCTGTGTCCTTTTGACTAGAGTCATTAATTTGAAATATCTTTTCAAATATTTTGCCCATTTTTAAAGTTCAGCTATTTGTCTTTTTACTGTTGAGTTGTAAAAGCTCCTTATATTTTCTGAATATAAATCCCTTATCAGATGGCTGATTTTCAAATATTTTCTCCCCATCTATAAGCAGTTTTTTCATTTTCTGATGGTATCATTGGAAAAACACAGTTTTTAATTTTGATCAAGTCCAGCTTCTCAATTTTCTTTTATTTCTTCAATTTCTGCTATTATATCTAAAAAGTCATTGCTTAACACAAAATCATGAAGATTCACTCCTATGTTTTCTTTAAGGGTTATCTAGTTTTAGCTCTTACACTTAGCTTTATGATGTGCTACAGGCTAATTTTTGACGATGGTGTGAGTTAGGGATCCAAATTCATTCTTTTGCTTGTGGTCATTCAGTGGGCCAAGAACCATTATCTGTAAAGACATTCTTTCTTGACCCCTTTGTTGAAAATCAAGCAAACATAAAGGTTAACATGTATGTCTGGACTTTATTCCATTGAGCTAATGTCTATTCTAATGCCAGTAGCACACTGTTTTAATGATTATAATTATTTAGGAAGTTTTGATATCTGCAAGTATGAGTCCATCAACTTTGTTCCTCTTCTTCAAGAGTGTTTTGTTTGTTGTAGGTAACTTCCTTTTTTCCAAATGACTTTTAAGATTTAAGATTTTAAGACCAGCCTGACAATTTCTTGCGGGAAGAAAAAAAAAGAGAGAAGCAGCTGGGATTTTGATAGGGATTGCATTGAAGAACATTTATATTTTTCTTTATTTGATGTGATGTTATCTATTTCAGTCATAATTTATTTTGATGTCCAAACTGTCCAATTTTAGGCCAGTGTGAGCTCTTTCAAATTACCTTCTAAATCATTGTGTCATATATTTTCTTAACAATCTTAGAGATCTTCCTTCCTTTCTTATATAACAACATATCCAGTCTTCATTCAGACATTTCCTGACACAGCTCTGGAATCAGCCATTTCTCCAAGGTGCTTTGGTTCCTTTCAGGGGAAAGTGATATCTGGAGACCACAACATGGGACTAGGGATTCTCAGTACAGAGTTTTCATGACTTCTTTTGTAGTGGAAAAAATGAGGAAAATAATATATTTCAAAAATAAAAATACATTTGAATTAATGCTGATATTTTAATTTGAGATTATATTTACTTGGCTTCTCTGATGTTATAATTTTCTCTGCCTCAAAAGAATCATGCTTTTAATGATATTAACATAATTTCTTATCTTATTTATTTTTCAATGCCCCTACAATTTCAAAATAAATATATTATCATTAAATTAACAATATTAATTGAACTTCTGTTAAGAGTGAAGGGAAAATTTGGAAATAATTTTATCATATTGTACAAGTAGTGATGATACTTGTACAGCATGATAAAGATATTAATGTCACTAAATTATACATATGAAAAATATTGAAATGGCAAATATCTTGCTTCATATATATATATATATATATATATATATATAACAATAAAAAATAATATTGAATAAAGTTTAAGATTTCTTTACAGTTTTTTTTTCCTTTGAATATAACACACTAAAGATACCAAGTCAAAATAATGAATATCAAGAAGACTTAATTTTCTTTTCTCTGTGTGCTTATTACTCCAAATTAATATATAGTTAGGTTTAGTTGGTTCAAATGGTTTCCAATTTTTAGAGAATTTTTTTCAGTCATGTTAAATAAACAATTACATATTTCTATGACAAAGTACACTCACAAAAGTCCTGCTTCCTTCCCTGCTCCCTCCATCCCAATCCTTTGCTCCCATAAAATTGTTATAGTAAAATCTCCAGACTTGAATCAGGTAAAATTCAGAAGATTTAGTAAAGCATTTAAGGGTCACATTGAAATGGGGAACTGCAAGTTCACAAAATAAAACTAATGAGCCCATGGAGAAAGTTCTGAGAGCAAACGGTTAAAGGGCAGAACCAGGAAGTTACATCACAATATTCTAATTGGTATTTGTGAGGTGATGAAATGAGAGGTGGGACATTCCAAAGAAGGTGGTGGTTTGCACATCATTGGCTACATTAATACAGGTGGACTCATCAGAATGATTATAAACTTAATTGCAGAAATTGGTGCTGGCTCAAATTTTACAATATACAATTTTCTGAACAAGTTGTAAAAGCCAGTTATTTTAAGAGCGAAACAAGTGTTTGAAGAGTAAAGTAAACCTGATTCAAGCCATGGTATTTTCAATAGCTTCATATGCATGTGAAAGCTGACTAATGGAAGACCACACAAGAATTGCTATGAATTGTGGTGTTGGGGAAGAATATTAAATGTATCATGGACTACCAGAAGAACAAACAAATCTGTCTTTGAGGAAGTACAGCCAGAATTCTCTTTAGAAGTGAGAATGGCCAGATTTTGTCTCTATATTTTGGTCCTGTTGTCCTAATCCCTGGAGAAGGATATCATGCTGAGTAAAGTAGAGGGTCAGTGAAAAAGGAGAAGATCATCAAGGAGATTGATTGACACAGTGATGCAAGGATGGGTTCAAGCATGGCAACCACTGTGAGGATGGCGCAGGACTGGGAAGTGTTTTGTGCTGTTGTACGTAGGGTCACTATGAGTTAAGATTGAACTGATAACATAATAACAATAACATGGACCAAAAAGGGACTCAAAGATCATGAATTGCTGATTTTATTTTAAGTTTACTGAATACAGCAGAGGCATGATTTAGTTCAGCCATTTTACTTTAGTCAAATACTTCCTTAACTTTCCTCTCTTATTAAACATTGTTATTATATTTTCCTTTTTTATGTATTTATTTTTTATAAGTAATTAATACATATAAGTATTCATATTTCCAATATTTAATTCTATACAAGTTAGCATACTTACTTCTTTTACTAAACAATTGAATCTGGATAAAGCTCTGTATCAGTAGATATCATCTTCCATAACTTTTTGATTGTAAGATCCTTCATTATGTGGATAAGCAATAGGAAGTCTCCTATTGATTGATAGATAAGTTGATTTTATTCATTGGTACAATAAATAATGCCACTATAACTAGCCTTGTGCATTCATCCGTTTATATTTTTGCCAGTATATTCTTGGAATATATTAGTAGAGATGGAGTGGCTGAATATAGCAGGCACAGTCTGCTGTTCCTCAAGATCTCCCTTCTTCCCATTTCTGTGCACTCCTCTCCCAGTTTCTCCCAGTTTTTGTGAGGCTTAGCATCTAAGGGTCTGCAGCTGCAACTAGGGGACTGTTCTCAAGGTACTAGAGCAACTTAGTCTTGCATGCACAGATTGCTAGAAGTGCCTATGAATTTACATCCATACAAAGTAGCTTTTAGCAAAGAAAGAACTAATGTCAAAGTGTGAAAGTCCAGTTATTTTTCCTCAGGTTTCCTTGTGAGGTTAGGCTAATGCTCCTTTCAGAGGACTTTGCCAGAAATTTAACCCTTGCAGAGCTTCTTCTTTCTGCTCCTTGCCCTGACTCCATTATCGATGTCTCCTAGAAGTACTTCCTTAATTGCTCATTTGTACATAAGTCCTCCTTGCATAGCCTGTACGTGGATTCCAAGTATGTGAAATTGTGCTAACCCAAAATCTACTCCATCGAGTAGATTTTGACTCATAGTGACCCTATAGGATAGTGTAGAATTGCCCCATAGACTTTCCAAGACTGTAATCATCATGGAAGCAGACTGCCATATATTTCTCCAATGAAGCAGGTACTGAGTTCAAATTGCTGACCTTTCTGTTAGCAGCCCAGTGCTTAACTGGTGCACCACAAGGGCTCCTTTGTAACTGTGCTAGTTACTGCAAAATTCCCCTCCCTAGGGATTGTATGATTTTGTTTTCCTACCAGCAATGTACTGTTTTCTTGTTTTTTCAAAGTCTAAACAATAGAATGTGTTGGCAAATGTAATTTCAAATTTTCAAATCTGGTAAACTATTTCACATAATTAGCAGTCTTGATCTTGAAAATTTTAAGGCTTATTTACATCTTCTATTACATGTTAACTCATATTGTAAAACTATAACAGTGAAACCCAGTTTCACAAAGCATTGCCAATAACCAGAAAAGGTCATTCATTCTCTCAGCTGATTACTCTCAATATACCAAAACAATTATTTTAGCCCCCCCAAAAAGAAACACACTTCAAATTCAATCAATTACTGAATAAGCATTCATTGATTACTTTAAAGTATTGAAATATAAATAATAGTAACTATGAATAAGTAAAAATAGGTATAAACACACTGCCATGGAGTCAGATCCGACTCATAGCAACCCCTCCTTGGTTTTCAGAAGCAGTACCACCACGGAAGTAGATTGTCCAGTCTTCCTTCTGAGAAGTTGCTGGTGGGTTGGAACCACCAGAAAAAATAGGTATAGTACACTCAAATATAGTTTGAGAAGAAGATGTTAAATTTTATTTTTATTTTTATTTTTATTTGAGAGAAAGTTTACAGAGTATATTCATTTTCCATACAGTAGTTCATACACATTTTGTCTCATGACATTGACTGCAATTCCCTATAAAGTAATAGCTCTCTTCCCACTTCCTCCCAGTAGTTACCTCTTTCCTGTGTCATTCCCTCCCATCCCCTGAGCTGTCTTCCTGTGCAAATATTGCCTTTCTGTTTCCCCATGATTGATCGCTCCAAGTAATGTATCTACCTGATTTAAATGTTCGCCCCATATGCCTGTCTACTGTTTGCCTGGAAGCCATAGGAATGAGTTCAATTCCAAACCTAAAGAGTGGCTAGAGGCCATAGTCTCAGGGGTCTCACCAGGCTCTATCAGACCATCAGACCAGAAAACCTGGTCTTTCATATATATATATATATATATATATATATATATATATATGATTTTGAGTTTTGCTCCACATCTTTCTCCCACTTTATGCAGAATCCCCAGCACCAATCCCCCTCTGATGGTTGATAGTGGTAGCCAGGCACCATCTAGTTCTTCAAGTCTCATGGTCATATAGGTTGAGGATCACATTTTCTACCAGTCTCTTGGACTAATTGTTTCCATGCATCTTTGGTTTTCTTCATTCTTCTTTGCTCTGGACAAGGAGAGATCCATCATTGCATCTGTATGGCTACTTGCAAGCATTTAAGATCCCAGTCACTACTCACAAAGATGTAGAGCAATGTTTTTGTCTCATATGTTATGCCAATTGTGCTTGATATCCCCTGCTACCACAGTCCCAAGCCCACCGGTCTGACTACTTGCTCCCTCCAGGTAGCTGGCTATGGCCAAGAAGCCACCACAACCTTGCCCCTTGTCAGCTCTACTATATACTTGGACATTTTTACAGCAGATACAAATACACATGTAGAAATATTGTCTGGTAACCCTATATATGGTCTTGTGTCACATATCTGGAAGCAGTAAGTAATTTGGATATAAAAATAAGATATTAAGAACTTTTATTTCAGGACTATTTGCAAATAAAACATAATAGCATCAGTTATCATTGAACAAGCAAATCCAAACGTATAGAGAGCAGAGTTTCCTGAATTTGCAACCACCAATCAAAGAGCTCAAGACACCAACAGATAAGATTAGTAAGACTGATACATTAATTCTTGATTCATTCTATCATGTTTATGTGCCAATATGGAAATCAACAGATGGAGTCAAATATTAATGCTTCATAGAGAAACACATATTATGTCTTTAGAAATAAAAGAAATTAAACAATAATGCAATGAAATCACATAGGACAAGTTAATCACTTGAGAATTGCAATATGTGATACTCAAATCATAATCTGGTATAAATTTTAACTCTTCTTCAACAAATATGTATGGAACATTAATATGTGCCACACATTATTTCAGATGCTTAAAACAGCATTAACACACATAGGGAGACGATGAAAAATAGACAATAAATAAGTAAACTCTGCAATATGTTAGAAATTAGTAAGTGCTAGAAAAAAAAAAAAAGTAAAAAACAGTAGCAAGGAGAATTTGGATTGCGGAGGTGAAGCTTGCAATTGCCTCACTGAGAATATGACATTTGAGCAGGCTTGAAGGATGTGCAAGTGTTAGCCACGTGGCTATCTGGGTAGAGAAGCTTCGAGGCACTTAACAAATGGGGTACATGCCTTAAGGCAGCAGCACAAGGAATAGTGAGCAGGAGAGTATGAGTGAAAAACAGTCAGAGGGAAAATAGATGAAGTCATTGAAATAAGAAGGAGCAGGTTCTTATAGTGTTTCGTAAACCCTTGGAAGTACATAGCCATTTGTGATAAGTGAAATAGAGAGTCATTGAAAGGTTTTTGAGAAAGAGATGATAGAATCTAACATAAGTTCTATCAGAATCCCTCTAAACAGTGTTAAAAGTAAATGATGGAACAGGGGAAGTATAAAGATAGAAGCAAGAATATCATTTAAGAAGCTGTTACAGTATTCCAAGAGAGGAATGGCCCTGACTGAGACTAATAAGGAAGCCATGAAGGAGAAACATTCTGATTCAGAATATGGTTTAAAGTAGAGGCAACAGTATTTCCTACCAGACTGGGTGTGGGGTGAGAGAGAATGGGAGGAACTAAAGATGATTCCAAAAGTTTCTGATCTGATCAACTGGAAGAATACAGATGCCCTCAAGAGAGATGGGAAACAAAGGAGTAGAGTTTTGAGGGTGGATATCAAGCTATCCATTTTGGGCAAAGTGTAGGCCAAGTTTTAAGTTTAAATAATGCATAGCTTCTGAAATTAAAGTTCTAATTCTAAGTTCCTATAAATCAGGGATGATGTCTGACAGCTTTTGAAATCCCACAAAATGCTTAGTACAGGAGATATAAAAGGAATATTTGCTGAGGGAGTTAAATGCACTAAAATCTTCATAATTCTATCACTGATGTGTGTGAAATATGTGAATATAGGCTCCCTCAAATTCACTGGCAAATACAATGTTTATGACCTATGTATTTAAATTGATGGGAAAATCTTTTAAAAACTGATAAAATAGCTAAAGTTACGATATTTGTAAGATTATCTCTTCAGTATGAATAAAAAATACTATAAAATGTGTATATAATGATTTTTAGCATTTCATCTACAGATTTTCTTTTAATATACACTCTTATAATTCACTTCAGGATGGATTTTTTAAAAAAAAATATAAACAAATAATAAAATACATTTAAAATGGTCCTGGAAGTTTTAGAGCCATCTATTTTACACAGAATTTCCATATTTCTCCCTTTCTGAATCAAGATGCACATGCCTATTCCATAACTACCAATTTATGTAAAATAACACAAAGAGTCACAATACTTACAATATCTTATTTCCATATTGCATGACAAAATTTATATTCACACAGTACTTCTTGGATTTCCTTCTCATATTATTCTCTAACCCTGTATAGGAAATCTGCATACAAATTCCAATTATTTAAAAGTCAGGTCATGCAAGAAATGAAAATGGACATTTTTTTATTTTAATAGATGACAATTAAATTCATGAAGAATTTGGATTCCCCAGGTAGTGAGAGCTTTATCAATACAATTCCTAACTATGATGTATAGTGAAAAATTAATGTTCAGAAATTTATGCCCTTATTACTTTCTATAAACTCACTGCCATCGACTCCTAAATCCAAAAATTCCTTGATAAAAAAATAAAGACTTTAGTCTCTAGAAAGTTTACTGCAATATTGACTGATAAAGAAAGAGTTAAATTGATATATGTTTGGATATACATTAGTCATAACATAATCTCTTGATATATTAGTAGGTCAATAGTTCAGCCAAGAAAGGGACTCTAACTTGAGCAGACACTAATTAAAAGAATCAATTCTTATCCTACTACATATGTCCAATCATATTAACACATTTCTAGATTTCTTACTCAGTGGACTAGTCAAGATTAAAGGATTTGCTAATACGAAGGAACAGAGTATGCTTCCAAACTGACTGAAAAGATTTGTGAACAAATTAGTTCATTTAAAATTGACAGTGAAAGATTGATTTTGCACAGAATGAGTTACGTAAGGTATTCATCATTTTCTTTGCCTCTGCACACAAGACAGAGATCCGTTTCCTTCACTTTCTGATTGTAATAGGGCTGCTTACTGAGCACCTTTCTTTCATAGTCCTGATTGCAGCCTGTCATTCTTTTTAATTCAGACATATTTTACCCTCTTAGGCAGAGCATCAGAAATAACTTCCTTAAAAGCCTCAGTAAAATGACTCATTATAGGTTGCTCAATTCAACCATACTATAAATTATAATACAGGGAAAAGTTCTAATTGAAAAAAAAAAAGAAAGATCCAATTACTTATAAGGCTATTTGACTCATTATTCAAATGTGGAGCTAGCAGGATATCCACATGCAGAAACCCATTTCCAAAGGTGAAGGTCAATAGTCCACACCTCTGACAAAACTTAACACACTTGATATTTAGAACGGAATATGCATTAGTGAAAGCATTGAGGAATTCATTTTTTAAATCCAATAAAATAAAAGCAAAACCCATGGAAGAAGAAAACATTATAAAAAACAACAACAAACATAGTTTAGAAGACAGTAAGAACTATTATTAAACAAATTCCAAAGTAATTGTATGAACTCGTGCTATTTTATTTGCAAAGACATGTACTTCAGATATCAGAAATATAAATTATAGTAAGGTAATATATTTGAGCAACCACTTGTCTGTCAGTTTGTCATACCGTGGTGACTTGTATGTTGCTGTGATGCTGGAATCTATGCCACCAGGATTTTAAATATGAGCAGGAGCCACCCATGGTGGACAGGTATCAGTGGAGTTTCCAGATTAAGACAAACTAGGAAGCAGGACTTGACCAGCTCCATTTCTGGGAGAAAAAAAAAAAAAATACCCAATGAAAACCTTCCTTATGGATAGCAGGAAAACACTGTCTAATAAATATAGTGCTGGACGATGAGTCCCTCAGGTTAGAAGCCACTCAATACATGTCTGGGGTAGAGCTGCCTCATCAACGTAGAGTCAACTTTAATGACGTGGATGAAGTAAAGTTTTCTGGATTTTCATTTGCTTATGTGGCATGACTCAAAATGAGAAGAAAAAGCTGCAAACATCCATTAATGATAAGAACATAGTATGTATTAAGTATGAATCCTGAAAAATTGGAAGCTGTCAAAAATTAAATGCAATGCATAAAGATATATATCTAGTGAGCTGAAATCAAGTGGTACGGCCATTTTGCCTCAGGTAATCATATGGGTTATTATGCCAACAATAATAAATTTAAAAGAAATAGCATCACATTTATTGTCAAAAAAATATTTCAAGATTCATGCTGAAGTACAATGCTGTCAGTAATAGGAAAATATCAATATGTCTACAAGCAAAACCAGTTAATACCACTTTTATTCAAGTTTATGCACAAAAGATGAAGAAATTAAAGCTATTTACCAACTTCTGCAGTCTGAAATTGATCAAACATGCGATCAAAATGCATTGATTATTATTACTGGTAAATGTAATGCAGAAGTTGGAAATGAAGAAGCAGCATTGGTAGTTGGAATATCAAGCCTTGGTGATAGAAATGACACTGGACATCACTTAATAGAGTTTTGCAAGACCAATGACTTATTCAATGCATATACATTTTTTCAACAACATAAATAGTGACTATACACCAATCCTCACCAGATGGAGTACCAGGAATCAAATTGACTGCATATTTGGAAAGAACATACATAGAAGTTCACTCTTATCAGTCACAGCAAAGCCAGGAGCTGACTAATGCTCATATGCAGATTTAAGTTGAAACTGAAGAAAATTAGTCCATGAAAGCCAAAATACAACCTTGGGCATATCCCATCTGAATTTAGAGACTATCTGCAGAATAGATTTGATATACTGAACATGAGTCACCAAAGACTAGATGAGTTGTAGGATGACAAGAACATCATACATGACAAAAGATCATTAAAAAGACAAGAAAGGAAAGTAAGACCAAAATGGGTGTCAGAAGAGACTCTGAAACTTTCCCTTATAAGGAGAATAGCTAAAGAAAATGGAAGAAATTATTAGATAAAAGAGCTGAACAGATTTTAAAGGCCAACTTGAGCACACATTATAATAAAATGTGCAAAGTCCTGTAAATGGAAGATCAAAGTGGAAGAACATGATCAAACTTAAAGAACTGAAGAAAAAATTCAAGCCTCAAATTGCAATCAGTATTGAATGATTCTAAAGCCATAAGGAGCTCTGGTGGTACAGTGTCTAAGGCACTTGACTGTCAACTAAAAGTTGGTGGTTCAAACCTACCAGCCACTCCATGGAAGGAAGATGGGACAATCTACTTCTGTAAAGATTTACTGCCAAGGAAACCCAATAGGAGTTGCTATGAGTCAGAACCTACTCGATGACAGTGGGTTTGGGTTTGAGGGCATAATATTGAACAAAGCAGGAAGCACTAAAAGAAAATGGAAGGAATACACAGTCACTGAACCAAAAAGAATTGGTTAATGTTCAACCATTTCAGGAAGTATCATGTGATGAAGAACCAATGGTATTGAAGGAAGAAGTAAGTTCAAGCTGCACCAAAGGCACTGGCAAAAAACAAGGCTAGAGAAATTGATGGAATACATGTTGAGACAATTCAACAAAACAAATGGATGCAGAACTAGAGGTGCTCATTTGTTTATGCCAAGAAACAAATTTGGAAGACAGCTATCTGACCAATTGACTGGAAAAGACTCATATTTGTGCCCATTCCAAAGAAAGACGATCCAAGAGAATGCAGAAATTATCACACAATATCATTGATATCATTAATCCACAATAAACACCCATAGAAGCAACAGTCAAGAAATCAAACAGTGATTAGGATTCCAAGATGGCAGAATAGGCAGAAAGTCTGCACAGACCCTCTTCAACAAAGAAAAGGGGAACCAATTAACACAGATGCAGAAGATAATCCTGGACCCCTGAGCCTTGAAGGGAAGGATATAGAAGTGGACTAAACCCCAACTAGCCGAATTTGAATGAAAATACCAAAAAAGGAGACATATGGACCTGCAGTCTGGCAGCGATCCTGAGAGATCCTGATGGCACAGACAGCTTGGAGATTCCCAAGTTGGGGGTAGGACCTAAGAATTAACCTAAAAATCAGCCCTGCTAGCCAGGGACTGCATGGAGGACAGCTTTGGTGGCTGTGGAATAAAAAGGGAAACAGTGGTGAAGAGGAAGATGGGCTGACATGTGGACTTTTGCCTGTCTGGAGGGAGTCACCATATTGAATGTTTACAAGCAGCTTGACCATGGATATTTAAAGAGATAGTGCTCTCTGAGATTCCAGGGGCATAAGAAGAGGTTCTGCTTGCCAGTAACTCCAAGGATGCTCCGGACCTGCACAACTGAAAAGATGTGACATTCCTCTTGTTACTCTTATACCCCACACCCGCTTGGTGAATGGAGGTGCAGCCACCCCCCACTCTCACCCACCTTCTGGGCCCGTAAAACTCCATCCCAGTCTATGTGTTCGGATGGACCTTCGGTGCCCTGCCCTGTCCTCCACTGATTTATTCAATTCATATTTTTCTTTTTCTCTTTCATTCTTCTGGTGTTTAGTTTGCTTGTATTTGTCTGTTTTAAAACTACTCTTATTATTAATACTTTTGTCCTTTTTAGTATTCTTCCCCTCCCAGGTCCTAGTTTACACATCTTTTTTTTCCCCTGTTTCTGGATAAAATTTTTGGTTTTTTACTTTAAATTCTTTCTTTTTT
>NW_006921653.1:9470985-9472018 GCF_000298275.1 Orycteropus afer afer
TAGACCAAAGGAAACACAGAAAAAACCTTACAAGAATTTTGGAAGAAAATACAAGAACAAAATGATAAAATAAATGAAAAATCAGAAATATTCTAAATCTACAGATTGAAATCCAGAAGATTAATACTAAAATGATAGAAATAGATAACACATTGGAAGGGCAAAGGAGCAGAATTGATGCAATGGAAGACAGAATTAATGAGATTGAAGACAAATACCTGAATGCTTCTTTGGAAAGGTATCAATCAGGAAGAAAATCAAAACAAAATGAAGAAAGCCTAAGGATCATGTGGGATACCATCAAAAGGAATAACCTATGTGTCATTGGAATTCCAGAACGGGAAGAGAAAAATAAAACCACTTAGAAAATTGTCTAAGATTTGCTGGAGGAGAACTTTCCTGATATAATGAAAGAGGAGAATATATCCCTTCAGGAAGTCCAATGAACCCCAAACAGGATAGAACCCAAAAGAAAATCACCAAGACACATCATCATCAAACTCATCAAAACCAAAGACAAAGACAGAATCCTGAAAGCAACATGGGAAAAATAAAAAGTTACCTACAAAGGGAAGCCAGCAAGAATAAGCTCTGATTTCTCAGAAGATACCATGCAAGCAAGGAGGCAATGGGATGGTATATATAAAACCCTGAAAGAGAAAAATTTTCAACCAAGAATTATATACACAGCAAAATTGTCCCTCAAATATGATGGTGAAATTAGGACATTTCCAGATAAGCAGAAACTAAGGAAATTTGTTAAAACCAGACCAACCTTACAAAAGATGCTAAAAGGAGTCCTTTGAACAGAGAACCAAAAATAGCAAATAACAATCAACCAATAATACACAAGATGACATAACCCAGAAACCACAGCTATGGGCATAACCAAAGTAAAATGAGCTTACAAGATTCTAAACAGGGAGCCAGAGACAACAATTGGCTAGTGAGGACAACTACAAACAAAAAGAGGGAAAAGACTGTGTAGTTACAGAACTTCTAAATGGTGAGGAAGTTAAGAGAGTTGCAAGAT
>NW_006921653.1:9475452-9475973 GCF_000298275.1 Orycteropus afer afer
GAGCTCCCATACACTGCTGGTGGGACTGTAAAATGGTACAACCATTGTGGAAAGCAGTATGGCGATTCCTTCAAAAGAGGGAACTAGAAATACCATTTGACCCAGCTATTTCATTACTAGGTATATATCCTAAAGAAGTTAGAGCCATGACAAGAACAGATATATGCACACCCATGTTCATCACAAGCACTATTTACAATAGCCAAAAGATGGAAACAACCTAAGTGTCCATCAACTGAGGAGTGGATATCCAAACTATGGTACATACTCTCAATGGAATATTATGCAACCATAAAGAGTAATGTAGAATCTGCAAAACACTGCATAACATGGATCAACTTGGAGGACATTATACTGAGTGAAATAAGTAAATCACAAAAGGACAAATATTATATTAGTCCATTATTGTAAAAGTCAAGGAAACATTTATCTATGGAAGGAAATTTTCTTTGTTGGTTACCAGAGGTGGGAAGGGAGGGTAGAGAACACTGTTAGATAGATAGAGATAAGTATTGATTTGG
>NW_006921653.1:9477083-9481548 GCF_000298275.1 Orycteropus afer afer
ATGAGACAAAGTGTATGTGAACTGCTGTATGGAAAGTATATTTGCTCTGTAAATCTTCACCCAAATCACAAGAAAAAGAAAAAGAAAGAACAAAATCAGTGTATTGCATTGGGCAGATCGCTACAAAGGACTTCTTTATATTATTTAAGAGCAAAGATGTCACTCTGAAGACTAAGGTGTTCCTGACCCAACATGGGTTATTTTCAATAGCTTCATATGCATGTGAGAGCTGAACAGTGAACAAGGAGGACCACAGAAGAATTGATGTTTTTGAGTTGTGGTGTTGGTGAAGCATATTGAAGGTAATGTGGACTGCTAGAAGAATGTACAAATCTGTCTTGAAGAAAATACAACCAGAACGTTCTTTAGAAGCAGGCTTGGCCAGACTTTGTTTCTCATACTTTGGTCATATTGTTAGAAGGGAGCAGTCCCTAGAGAAGGTTATCGTGCTGGGCAATGTAGAGGGTCAGTGAAAAAGGGGAAGACCCTCAATGAGATGGATTGACATGATAGCTGCAAGGATGGGTTCAAGCATGGCAATGATTGTGAAGATGCCACTAGACTGGACAGTGAGTGTTTCATTCTGTTTTACATAGGGTTGCTATGAGTCGGGACTGAATCTGTGGCACCTAATAACAATATATTTGAAAGGCAGAATTCTTAGGCTTTGTTAATCAAATAAATTAGAGATAATGGGAGAATTGAAAAGTAGTCTAAGTTAGATATTGAAGAATGATAGAGTTGGGTAACTTGATTTATGGCAACGTCCATTCATTGAAATATGTTGAAGGAAATGGAGGAGAAATCATTTCAATTTTGATTATCTGGATTATCTATGGGGAAAATCATGTGGAGATATCTACAAGGGATTTGGAAAAATAGCTCTGTAGCTAAATAAAAGTGTATTACCTTTATTTTGCAGATGAATGAAAGAGAAGATACAGTTTTCCCCAAGCTCTCAGTTAGTAAGTGTTTGTTATATGTATAAATATCTGTAACTGTGTAAGTATCTGTCAGTTTATCTACTTATATTATATATTCTTTTGTACATAATATTCAATATTATGACCTCCTCAGAGTTTCTATGTAATCTATGGGAGATTTCATGTTCACTTTTGGTTCCACATTGCTGTTTCCATTGAATTCTCAGTTTCATTGTATTTTAAACCCATGTCTTCTTTGTTTTTTTCCATTCCTGGCTACACATGAAATTCAACCCTCACCACCAAATCAGCAAAACTACCTACATCTGTACCTATATATTTTGTCTTGCCTCTTGTCCTAATAGACAAAATCTTCATATTCTAAGGCCAACTCCACCATCTGTACACTAGATACCAAACTCTGTCCTTAACCAAAGACCACACTCCCGTAGTGGTCTTCTCTTCCCTGAATCATTTGATTTCCTTAATTAATAATTTTTCCCAGCAGCACACAATTCCCATCAACTTACTAATAGTTATAATTTCTACATTAATTCCCATCAAAAAAATTCCTAACTATTCTCACAAACACACAAAAAAGACCCTGAAATCCACATCCCCTTCCACCTTGCCCATTGTTGCTTGTACCTACTCATTTAAACTTTTGTCTCCTACTACACCCAAACTGATCTTGTCAAGGTCGTTAACGGCCTCTACATGCTAAATCCAACAGTCAGTGGTTAGTCCTCATCTTATTTGATCTATTTGCAACATTTGGCACAGTTGGTAACTTACTCCTTGAAACCCTTTTCTTAAATGTCTCCGACACCACTCTCTCTTGTTTCTCCTCCTCCCTATTTAGCTATTCCTTCTCAATTTCATTTGCTAATTCCCACTCATCTTTCCAACCACTAAGTGTCACAGAGTGCTCCAGGGCTTAGAGCCCAGAACCCTTTTCTTTTCTATTTACACACAATCTCTTGGTGATTTCATCTGCCTTATGCCTTTAACTTCCATCTATATGCTAATGTCTCCTAAAAGTAACTCACCATTCCAGACCATTTTCTCAAACACCAAACTTTTTTTTTTTTTTAAACTGCACTTGATTGCTAAACAGAAGGCTGACAGTTCAAACTCACCAGTCACTCCCTAGAAGAAAGACTGGGAAATCTATTTCCTTAGAGATGCCACCTCAGAAACCCAAGGGGGGTCACTATGAGTTGGGACTGACTCAATGGCAATGAGTTTGGTTTGGTTTTTGGTTATTCTTTATTTAAGGAACTCTGGTGGCACAATGCCTAAGGCATCTGACTACTAACCTGAAGGTTGGTGGTTCAAACCCACTAGTCACTCTGCAGAAGGAAAATGAAACAATCTATTTCCATAAAGATTTACTGTCTTGGAAACCCAGTGGAGGTCTCTATGAATTAGAATCACCTCAATGGCAGTGGGTTTGGTTTTGGTTTTTAATTCTCTATTTTGGTTGTCTAATAGGCATCTGCAATTCATTGTATCCAAAAACAAACACTTCATTTCCAAGCCACCAAATCTGCCTTCCCATAGACTTTCTATCTCCGTTATCCTATTAACTCTTAAATACATATATTTAAATTTCACCGTTCAAATTCCCATCTTTGTCTAAGTTACATTATCTCACACCAGATTATTGATATAGGCCAAACTGATCTCACTATTTCCATCCTTGCCCCCACAAATATTCTCCGCTTCACAGAATGACTTGTAAAACACAAATTATGTCACTCATTGGTCAAAAACACCAGTATCTTCTTATATCAGAGTAAAAACTAAAGCCCTTACAATGGACTACAAGGCCATATGTGATTTTTTTCCCATGAGCTTATTGACTTCAGCTCCTAACACTCTCACCCTTCCTTTCTCTACTCCAGTCACACTAGCCTCCTTGCTGTAATTGGAATATTCCAAACATGATCCATTTCAGGGCCTGTATTCAAGATATTCCCTTTACTGGACATGTTTTTTGCCAGAAATGCTCCCGAGTCCTCTCTTGTTTCAGGCACTGCTCAAATATTACCTCTGTTCATTTTGACAAATTTGACTGCTGTAACAAATTTAAATACCAATGGCTTAAGCAAGTTAGAAGTTTATACCTCTTCCCTGTATCAATCTGAGTATGTCGTTGTTTATAGGTGCTATTGAGTCACCGGTAACTCATAGTGACATCATGTACAACAGAATGAAACACTGCCCAGTCCTGTGCCATCCTATGACCCTTGCTATGCATGCTTGAGCCCCTCATTGCAGCCACTGTGTCAATCCATCTCGTTGAGAGTCTTCATTTTTGCTGACCCTCTACCAAGCATGATATCATTCTCGAGTGACTGGTCCCCTCTACAACATGACCAAAGCAGGTGAGACAAAATCTAGCCATTCTCTCTTAAGGAGCACTCAGGTTACACTTCATCCAGGATACATTTGTTTCTTCTTCTGCCAGTCCATGGTAGAATATTTTCAGTATTCTTCATCAACGCCACACTTTGAGGGAATCTAGTTGTTTTTGGTCTTCCTTATTCATTGTCCAGCTTTCAGATGTAAATGAGGCAAACAAAGGTACCATAGTTTGAGTTAGGCGCACCTTAGTCTTCAAAGTGACATTTTAAATAGGGAGAGATTGGAACTTTTGTGCACTCTGGTGGGATTGTAAAATGGTACAACCATTGTGGCAAATGGTATGACATTTCCTTCAAAACTAAAAATAGAAATACCATTTGGCCCAGCAATTTCATTACTAGGAATAGATCCTAAAGAGGTGAGAGATAGCACACGAACAGACATATGTACATCTATGTACATCACAGCACAATTCACTATAGCAAAGAGATGGGAACAACCAAAATGCCAATCAACAGATGAGTGGATAACCGGAATAGTGCACACATGGAATACTATGGCACATTAAAGAACAATGAGGATACATGAATTATCTCACAACATGGATGAACCTGGAGGACATTATTCTGAGTGAAATAAATCAATTGCAGAAAGACAAGTATTGTATGAGACCATTACTGTAAAAAGACAAAGAAGAGCTTGCTTGGGAAAGGGAACTCACTTTGTAGGTTACCAGGATGGGGAGGGAAGGAGAGAGATTAATTAAGGGCTAGTTGGAGCCCATGCACTGATATAGGTAGGGGAAAGGATAAACCGAAGAGATATGTTACCACCATGATAACATTAGGAAATGGGAGGACACTGAATTGTGCACATAAGAGATAGACAACAGATGCTAATACCAACCAATGTGTCCACAATGCTTCATTGCCATTAACACTAAACACCAGGCTATAAATAAACACATAAACACCTGAGAGGATCTAATGGAAGTCAGTGAACAGAGTATACTCTAGACCAAGGATAGCTTCAGCTGAGGCTAATCTTGCACAGACACCAGTGCTACAAAATACCTGCAGTCCTTACAGAAACAATAAGAGACAGACACAGAGTAACCCCTCATAGACAACCAGACACTAAGGGAGAGAGATCCAATAGATCTACCATTTCAG
>NW_006921653.1:9482048-9482605 GCF_000298275.1 Orycteropus afer afer
ACTCAGAACACAGTCATCTGATCCCATCATGGGAACAACCACACAGAACTGGGGTCCAGCCAAGTTGACACACAGCTCCAACTATCACAGCAGCTAATGGTCTCCTAGCATCGGAAGTGAAGAAGAATGCATAAAAAGAGCATTTGGAAGCAATCATCCATAGGACATGGTGACCCTTGAGACCAGAGGAAATGGATGGTGCCCAGCTACCAATGCCAATGACTCAGGAGAGGATCAGATCTGGAGATCCTGTATGGAGTGGGAGGAAAAAGGAGGAACAAAATCCAAGGACTCAGTGATGACCAGAATTACTGGTTGGATGAAGTCTGATGAGATCCCCAATACCATGACCCTGGAATACATTCTATGCCTGGAATAAGGTGCACCCCCAGGGGCTGCCTCTCAACCCAATACTTAACAAGATGTACATGCATACCACTCAACCCAGGATGACACACTTACATATTCTGTGGTAATACATCCCTTGGAGCAATGGACCATGGGGCACCAGAGGACCAACATTCAGATTAAGGAGATGCCAGACAGATGGGGGTGCA
>NW_006921653.1:9482945-9501552 GCF_000298275.1 Orycteropus afer afer
CAGTAAGTGCTTCAAGTCATCTTCACTTTCAGCAAGCAAGGTTGTGTCATCTGCATATCATAGGTTATTAATGAGTCTTCCTCCAAACCTGATGTCATGTCCTTCTTCATATTGTCCAGCTTCTCAGATTTCTTCAGCATACAGATTGAATAAGTATGGTGATAAATACAATCCTGACACACCCCTTTCTAGATTTTAAGCCATGTAATATCCCATTGTTCTGTTTGAACTACAGTCTCTTGGACTACGTGCAGGTTCCTCATGAGCACAATTAAGTATTCTGGAATTCCCCTTCTTCACAATGTTATCCATAATTTGTTATGATCCACAAAATTGAATGCTTTTTGCCCAGTAAATAGAACACAGGTAAACATCTTTCTGGTATTCTTTGCTCTCACTCAAAATCCTTCTGACATCAGCAATAGCTCTCGTTCCATGTTCTGTTCTGAATCCAGCTTGAATTTCTAGAAATTCCTTGTCAATATACTGCTGCAGTCATAATATTGTTCAATAATTTCCACATTCTGTTGGATCACTTTTCTTTGTAATAGGAACAAATAAGGATCTGTTTCAATCAATTGACCAGGTCTTCCATATTTCTTGGCATGAACAAGGAAATGCCTCCAGAACTGTATCCATTCTTTAAATATCTCAATGGGTAATCAGTCAATTCCTGAAGCCTTGTTCTTCACCAATTCTTTCAGTGTACCTTAGATTTCTTCCTTCAATACCATCAGTTCTTTGTCATATGATACCTCCTGAAATGGTGGAACATCAACCAATTCTTTTTGGTGCAGTGACTCTATGCATTCTTTCCATCTTCTTTTGATGCTTCTCGTTCAATAGTTTGCCCATAGAATCCTTCAATATTGCAATTTGGGTCTTGAATTTTTTCTTCAGTTCTTATAACTTCAGAAATGCCAAGTGTGTTCTTCCCTTTTGGTTTTCTAACTCCAGGTTTTTGTACATTTCATTATAATACTTTATTTTGTCTTTTTGAGCCACCCTTTGAAATCTTCTGTTCAGCTCTTTTCTTCATCCTTTCTTCGACTCATTTTTGCTACTCTACATTCATAAGCAAGTTTCAGAGTCCCTTTTGACATCCTTTTTTTTTCTTTTCTTCCTTTCTGTCTTTTTAACTACCTTTTGTTTCCTTCATATATGATGTTCTTGATGTAATCTTACAACTCATGTGGTCATCTTCCAACTTTTTCAGAATTGGATGTCCTCATCCTTCTTCCCATTCTCTCAGCCTGGCAGCTCTACTTAACTTGTCCACCATGGAAAACCCTGCTGGTATTTGAAATACTGGTGGCATAGCTTCCAGCTTCATAGCAACACACAAACCACTACAGTTTGACAAACTGACAGACAAATGGTGGAATCAAAGCCTAAAGTTGTTATTGCTGATCCACTACACAAGTGATCCAGGTATCTCCATTCATGTTCCTTAGGTTGCCTCAAAATGCAACTTTCATCATCATCTGGGCCAACTACAATTTCTCCTTCCACTGTGTTCACATTTCTAATGTTAACGTCTTGCCATTGAGTCTACTCCAAGTCATGGTAACCCAATTTGTATGTGTAGAATAGTGTTGCTTAGGGTTCTTAATGGCTGATATTTTGGGAGTAGATTGCCAGGTCTTCTTCTAAGTTACCTCTGTGGAGATTTGAACCTCCAATCTTTCAGTTAACAGTTGAGTGTGTTAACCATTTGCATGACCCAGAGTCAAGAAGAAAGGGCAAGGGGAAGACATGCTCAATACACATATCACTTCGGTTTACATCACATTGACCTGAGGTTAATCACCCACTCCAAGGAAAGCTGGAGAATTTATTAGCAATAAACAGCTAAAACTCAAAAGTCCTATATCAAAGAAAAAAGAAATCATGGTTTTGGGCAGAGAATTATTGGTTTTGCCATATTACTTTGTCAGGGAGGCCTTCCCTGACCTACTTATATAAAATAATATTTCCTTCTTTGCTCTACTACCCCACATAATCTGTTTTCTTTCTCTTCACAGTTCTTACCATCACCCTATGTTATACATTTGTTTGTTAACTTATTACCTCCTTCCCATCCCTAGAATGCAGGATACTTCAAGGCAAGAATTTTATCTATTTTAATCATGATATATATAAGTATAGACACTCAAAAGACTATTTTGAATGAAAAATAACTCTCTGCACATCTCTGAGCTCACTATGCTTTTTGTCTCCCCCATGCATTTTCTCATCCTAATGTCTGACTAAAATGTTGTATTGCTTGCTGCTCATTCATTTAACACCAATGGCTATTTACAATTCAAATTCAGCCATTAGCTTATCAGAGAAGACTTCCTGGGTCTTTCAGAAGTCCATTGTGCATGTGCATTTCTAGCTTTGCATTGTGGTCTTCTATTCCATTATCTGACTCCATTATTAAACTATAAACTCCTTGAGGATAAGAAATCATATCTTATCTTTATATTACAGACTCTCCATTAGGCACAACTCTCAGCTGAAAATGATAAAAACTCATTTTAAACTGCTTAAGTAAAAATGTGTTTAAAGCTGAGTGAGGGTGAAAGACCATTTCAGGCAACTCTGGAAACAACAAGATCACATCCTACCTCACCTTGGTCATTCCTGGTGACAAAGGATGTTGCTTCTGGCAGCTGTAAATAAAAAAATGATTTTCTATCTTGTCCAACCAACATTTGACCATATTCTTTATGAGTGAGATGTTCCCTAAACACTTGCATAATATTTAGTCATATTTTTCTCTCTACCTTCAAAAAAGATGGAGGAAAAATGATTATACTTCTCAAGAAATGTACCTACAGACCTTGGGGTGACTTTCAGCCCAAGATCTGTGGGTACATCTCTGGGGGGGAAAAAAAACTGTAATTTGTGTGGGAAATATTTATCTAATAATAACTCAATTTACTGTTTAATGTTGCTCTTGAGGCTGGAGAAGGACCTGACTCATTAAACTCATCTCCAATTAGGTAATGAAGGTCTGATGGATATTATCCCTGCCAATCATCTTTACTTTAAAAGGTGTTAATGAGAGGGTTTGAAAAACCCTCTTACCATGAAGTAGAAGCCCAGGCTTCCTGCCCAAAATATGTGTGTGTTCAGGGATAGCAATAGCCAGTCTTGCTTGAAAATGCTAAAATACAGAAAATCCCACTTATGACATATTGTACCCAGCATATAATGATACCTTAATTGTATAAAATTATTTTGAATAGGACATATTGGGACAGCCATGTAAAATTCCCACAGATCTGTTGGAACAAGAATATCTTAAAATTCATGCTCATTGCTTTATTTTTGTTTAAAGAAATATAAATTAGGAGAAAGGATCCCTGATCTTGGAAAGCATCAAATACACCTTTCTAGAAGCACTAATAATATCTCCCCTTTCTCATTGGCTCTGACACTCCAGACAGAAACCAATCAGTGTGGCTTGGAAGACAGATATGCTGGTTAGCTACATCAGTCAGGGCCCTGCAAGGAAACAAGGTTAAGTCAACCCTACTCACAGTGTATATAGGGAAGGGGCTTAAGTGGGTTTCCCAACAAACAATTAGATTCCTTTTAACCAGAAAAAAATAGTATACTCTAAATGTAAACCCACAAATATCCACTGAAGATTTTATTAACAGAGAATTTTACAGATGTATGATATAATTTTATTAATGTTAAAAAAAGCCTATATTTAGAGAAACATAAATATATGTGCAGAACAGAAGAAAGATTTTAAGTTAGGCAGCAAACCAACAATGGTTATCATTTGGGAGGGCAGTGCCAATTTGGAGCATGAGGAGATTCCACAAAGGGGAGATTTTTCACACTTAACTCTACTGTGGTAGTTAAGTTTATGTGTCTACTTGGTTGGGCCTGGTTTTGAGTGCCTGGACAGCTCGATGTAGTTACTACCCATGATGAGACTAGTAATCAACTGCATGGTGGAATCTACTGGAGCAGTGGAGTAGCTGCCTTAGGGATGTGGTCTGCTCCAAGTGTATAAGAAGCATTGGGAATGGTCTGCAGCTTTTGGCTCGCTTGAATCCTGTATGTAGCCTGGTTACTATTCAGCAGCCTGCCATGTTGTCTGCCGATACTGGGACTCTTAATGGACTTGTATCAATGGCCTGCCTTGTGGTTTGGTAATATTGAGACTGTGCCTTTTAACTTGTTGACCTTGGGTTTGTCAGCCTCAGCTGCCCGCAGCTGCCTGAGTGAAGACAGCCTCCACCTTCAGAGGGCCATGAGCAAGAGGCAGAGCTGAAGTCCAAGGTCAAGGGGCTCTCACCCAGAACCTAGAGCCTGGCACTTTGAACTCAGACCTCTAGCCTCCAAAACTGTAAGAGAATAAACTCCTGTTTGTTCAAGTCATCCCGTTTGTAGTATTTTCTGTTAGAGTAGCATGAAGTAACAAAAACATCTAGGTAGAGATGTAGTGTGTGCATTTTATAAAAAGAATGTAGTCATAAGCTACTTATGTACTAAAACAACTTTTAATTAGAAAATAGCACATATTCCTTATGACAGAAGTTTATAACTCTACTTAATGAACAATCTCCTTACATAAGCCAGGCAATATTAACCTGATGTCAGTACATTTATACTTCAATGTGCTATGATTAAAAATAACAGACTTTGCACATATTTACCATTTTGTTTGAATTATGTTTAATTTTTGCAATAAACCAAGTAATTTTATTAGACCAGCTTGCTTCTTGTGGAATTTAGCATTTAGAAAACTAAACAGAAAAAGAAAAAATATATATGCCTCTGCCTATTATTTTAATATAATAATATAAAAATTTTCATTTTTCTTCCTAAAAATGTATTTACTTAGTTTTACATGAAGACGTCCTTCTGATCATAACTTGTGATCTTTGCAGATATTGATGAGTTTGGTCCTTAGAAAAGCACTAAGAACTGTTCATACTATTCTGTTGCAGTGTCCCCTACTGAAATAAATCCTTAACTCTTAAATAAGAGTCACCATGACCTCCAGTAATATCTGTGCAATCTTCTCTTTTTGATTTGTTGATTAAAAAATATATACATACATAGAAATATGTATGTGACTGTGTGTGTGTGTGTGTGTAATGGCAAAATTATTTAATTTTCTCAAACTTTATTGAGTATCTACTCAATAAACTGAATATCAGGCACCATGCAAAGATACAAAGATGAGTGATACAGTTACTGCCAAAGAATTATACTGGTAAATAAATAATTTGAGTGTGGTACATTTACAATGAATGAAAGGGTAAGAGTCTGAGAGTCATCAACATTGCCTTAGATGGAGGTAAGGGTGAAGAGGGGATTGAGGCAAGACTACACAGAGGAGCTGCTGCTTGGCAGACAACTGAAGAGGTAAGAGCACATTCTACCTTAAAGGAATGGTAAGTACAATAAATAGGGTTGTAAAATAATATAATATTCTTGGGAAAATGCAAATAGTCCAATACTAATGAAATGGAAGGAGAGGCATTATCACCAAGTAGGCAAGAGTCAAAATTTATTGTGTCGTTGAAAAGATTTATTCTGTAAGGGAGCTCTGTTAGACTAGTGCCTAAGGCACTTGACTGCGAACCAGAAGGCTGGCGGTTCAAACTCATCAGCCACTCCTCGGAAGGAAGATAGGGCAATCTACTTCCGTAGTGATACTGCCTCAGAAACCCAAGGAGGGGTCGCTATGAGTCAGGTCCAACTCAATGGCACATAATAACAACAACAACAACAATGCAAAGATATTAAATAAGGAAGACACAAGATCAAATGTATTTTTGGGGAAAAACTCTAGTCTAGAGAGTGTGTGAAAGTGAATTAAAGTGGAAAAAGATTAAAGGAAGGACCAATAAAGAATATCAATGCAGGTGACAGATGATTGTTTAAAATAAGCACTCCTGAGAGTGGGAACAAGTGTATAGATTTGAGCATAAGTGGGAGATTTGAAGATCAATTAGATGTGGAATTGTGAGAGCAAATGGGATCATAGATGAGCTGTAGAGTTTGTAAACCTTCCCCCACAACAGAAACTGTATATGATTATGTGCACATTTCTAGGGAGATTTTTATTAGAGTTTTACTAGACTCTTCAGGGAGCTCAAAACTGAAACAAAGTTCAAACTTCTGCACTGTGCTATTTTCATACTCAGACTTTATTTAAAGATTTAAATCATTTTGCAGTTGTTTCTTAGGATAAGGTTGTTAGATTTAGAATATAAATATATAGGACATTCACTTAATTTCAGATAGAAAAAAATATTACATGGGATAGATAGATAGATAGATAGATAGATAGATAGATAGATAGAGATCTATAGATATATAGATATAGATATAGACTAAAAAATATTCACTGTTTTTCTGAAATTCAAATTTTGGAAATTGGATCCAGAATCAACACCTATGGAGACAGCAGTCAAGAAATCAGATGACATATTGCATTGGGCAAAGGACCTTTTTAAAGTGTTTAAGAGCAAAGATGTCACTTTGAAGACTAAGGAGTACCTGACCCGAGCCATTGTCTTTTCAATAACCTCATATGCATGTGAAAGCTGAACAACGATTAAGGAAGACCAAAGAAGAAGAATGCATTTGAATTGTAATGTCAGCAAAGAATATTGAATATAGACTGGACTGTCAAGACAGAACAAACAAATCAGTTTTGGAAGAAAAACAGCCAAAATGATCTTTAGAAACGAGAATGGCCAGACTTTGTCTCTCATATTTTGCTCATGTTATCAGGAGAGATCAGTCCCTGGAGAAGGATATCATACTCAGTAACATAGAGGGTCCATGAAAAAAGTGAAGTCTCTCAACAAGATGGATTGACACAGTGGCTTTAACAATAGGCTGAAATATAGCAATCACTATAATTAAGAATGATATGGGACTGGGCAGTGTTTTCTTTTGTTGTTCATAAGGTTGCTATGAGTTGAAACCAACTCAACAACACCTAATGACAGCAACAACTATCATTGTTTTTCTGAAATTCAAATTTATTAGGTGGTCTTTACTTTATCTGCCAAGCCTACTTTGGGACATTCAAGCTCTGAAATAACATTTCTCTGGAATGATAAGTTGTTTTCATCATTGTTTGAACACAAAATTTCTTCTAACAGAATTTCACTCATTAAATAATTCATTCAGTGATGATTTATTTGCTGTCTAATCTGTCCACACTGAGTACACTCTGGTGAGTAAACAGATACGGTTTCTTTCCTGTGGAGATAACAATGTAATTGGGAAGATGGATTTTTTGAAAGGTGGGTTAAACAATAGATAATTATAAAGAATAAATGCTAAACAATTCCATTTGTAATAGCATAGAAAAGAATAAAATATCTAGGAATAAATTTAACCAGGGAAGTGAAAAACTTTGACTCTGAAAGCTATAACTCATCGTTGGAAAAAAAAAAAAAAAAACTTAAAGACCTAACTATATGGAAAGACATCTTATGTTCATGGATCGGAAAATTAATATTGTTACAATGTCAATACTACTCAAAGTGGTTTACAGATTCAATGCAATCCCTATCAACATTCTAATACTGTTCTTTGTAGAAATGGAAATACCGATCTTCAAATTCATACGGAATTGCAATAGGTCCCAAATTGCCAATCTTAAAAAGGAAGAAGATAAGAGGACTTGTACTCCCCAATTTCAAAGCATACTACAAAGCTACAGTAATCAAAGGTACAGATATAAGGATAGATATATAGATCCATGGGATAGAATTGAGAGTTCAGAAATTAAGCCATAAACTTATGGCTGATGGATTATTGATAAGAATACCAAATCCACTCAATGGGACATAATAGTCTCCTCAACAACCATGGTGCTGAGACAACAGGATCTTCACATACAAAGGAATAAAGTTGGACACATACTCTACACCATATAGGAAAATTAACTAAAAATGGATCTATAACCTAAATGTAAGAAATTAAACCACACAGAATTTGTAGAAGAAATGATACGGACATTTTATTCCTCCCCTTTGGTCAATGGATTCTTAGAGATGACACCAAAAGCATGAGCCACAACAGCTAAAATAGACAAATTGGACATCATAAAAATTGAAAACTTTTGTGCATGAAAGGATATTGTCATGAATGTAAAAAGACAACCTACAGAATGGGAGAAAATATTTAGAAACCATATGTCTTATAAGGGTTTGTTGTTGTTGTTGTTATGTGCCATCGAGTCGGACCCAACTCATAGCGACCCCTCCTTGGGTTTCTGAGACAGTATCACTATGGAAGTAGACTGCCCCATCTTCCTTCCGAGGAGTGGCTGGTGGGTTTGAACCACCAGCCTTCTGGTTAGCAGTCAAGTACCTTAGGCACTATGCTACCAGAGCTCCTTATAAGGGTTTAACATCCAGAACATATAAGGAACTATTACAACTCAAAAAGAACAACAAAAATGGCAAGCAACTCAATTTTTTTTAAAATGGGATTTTAAATAGGCATTATTAGCACATGAAAAGATGTTCAACATCATTAATCATTTGTTCTTGTTATGTGCCATTGAATTGGCTCTGACTCAAAACAACCTTATGTAAAACAGTATGAAACTGTCCAGTCATGTGCCATCCTCATAATCCTGACTACACTTGAGCCCATCATTACAGCCACTGTGTCAATTCATCTCTTTGAGTATCTTCCCCCTTCTTGCTAACCCTCTACTTTACCAAGCAAGATATCCTTCTCCAGGAAATGCTCCCTTCTGACAACATGATCAAAGTAGGTAAGACAAAGTCTGGCCATTCTCACTTCCAAAGAACATTCCACTTGCACTTCTCCAAGGACAGATTTGTTTGTTCTTATGGCAGTCCATGCTAGTTTCAGTATTCTTAGCCAACACCACAGTTCAAAGGGATTGATTCTTCTTAGGTCTTCCTTATTCGTTCCACAGCTTTCACATGCATATGAGGTGATTGTAAATACCATGGCTTGAGTTAGGCGTACCTTAGTCTTCAAAGCAATATCTTTGTTCTTTAACACTTTAAAGAGGTCTTTTGCAGAGATTTTCCCAATGCAGTACAATCTGATTTCTTGGCTGCTGCTTACAATGGGTGTTGATTGTAGATCCATGTAAAATGAAATCCTTGGGGACTTCAATATTTCTCCATTTATTGTGATATTGCTTATTGGTCAAATTGTGAGAATTTTTGTTGCCTTAAAAAGGAACTCTGGTGGCTCAATGCCTAAGGCATTTGACTGCTAACCAGAGGGTTGGAGGTTCAAACCCACCAGCCACTCTGCAAAAAGGAATTTACTTCTGTAAAGATTTACCACTTCAGAAACACAAAAGAGGTCATCTCAATGGCATCAAGTTTAGTTTGGTTTTGAATGTTGAGTTATATCACATACTGAAGACTGTAGTCTTTGATCTTCATTAGTAAGTGCTTCAAGTCATCTTCGCTTTCAGCAAGCAAGGCTGTGCCATCTGTATATTGCAGGTTGTTAATGAGTATTCCTCTAATCCTTATGCCACATTCCTCTTCATATAGGCCATCTTCTCAGTCAGCTCATCATACAGATTGAACAAGTATGGTGGAAAGATGAAACCCTGATGCATATCCTTCCTGATTTAAAACCATGCAGTTCTATTTGAACAACAGTCTTTTGATCTATGTACAGGTTCCTCATGAGCACAAGTAATTGTTCTGGAATTCCCATTCTTTGCAATGTTATCCATAATTTGTTATGATCCACACAGTCAGCTGCCTTTGCATAGTCAATAAAACACAGGTAAACACCCTTCTGATATTCTCTGCTTCCAGCCAAGATCCTTCTGATATCAGTAATGATGCCCTTGCTTGTTCCACATTCTCTTCTGAATTTCTGTGAGTTCTCTGTCAATATACTGTTTCAAAAGTTTTTGAACTATCTTCAGCAAAATGTTGCTTGTATGTGATATTAATGATACTCTTCTACAATTTCCACATTCTGTTGTATCACCTTTCTTTGAAATGGGCATAAATATTGATCTCTTCAAGTCAGTTGACCAGGTTGCCATCTTCCAAGTTTCTTGACATAAACTAGTAAGTGTCTCCAGCACTGCATCTGTTTGTTGAAAGATCTCAATGGATATTCCATCAATTCCTGGAGCCTTGTTTTTTGCCAATTCATTCAGTGCAGCTTGGACTTTTTTCTTCAATACCATTAGTTCTTGTTTACATGTTACCTCCTGAAATAGTTGGACACTGACCCATTCTTTTTATAAAGTGATTTTGTGTATTCCTTTCTTTTTTCAATGATTCCATCATTGTTCAAGATTTTGCCCACAGAATCCTTCACTACTGCAAGTTGAGGCTTGAATTTTTTCTCCAGTTTTTTCAGCTTGAAAAATGCTAACATGATTTTACCTTTTGGTTTTCTATCTCCAGGTCTTTGCACATTTCATTATAATACTTTACCATGTCTTCTCAATCTGCCCTTCAAAATCTTTGTTCAGCTCTTTTATCTCATCATTTCTTCTATTAACTTTACCTACTCTTCATATTCAGGAGCTCTGGTAGCATAGTGGCTAAAGCACTTGACTGCTAACCAGAAGGCTGGCGGTTCAAACCCACTAGCCACTCCTCGGAAGTAAGGTTGGACAATCCTACTTCCGTAGTGATACTGCCTCGGAAACCCAAGAGGGGTCGCTATGAGTCGGGGCCGACTCGACGGCACATAACAACAACAACAACAACTCTTCATTGAAAAGAAAGTTTCAGAATTTCTTCTGACATACATTTTGGTCTTTTCCTCCTTGCCTGCCATTTTAATGACTATTTGCTTTCTTCATATATGATGTTCTTGATGTCATCCCACAACTTGTCTGGTTTTCTATCATTGGTTTTTCAATGTGTCAAATCTATTCTTCAGATGGTCTATAAATTCAGGTGGGATATAATGAAGGTCATATTTTGGTTCTCATGGACTTGTTTTAATTGTCTTCAGCTTCAACTTGAACTTGCATATGAGTAATTGATGGTCTGTTCCACTGTCAGCTCCTTGTCTTGTTTTAACTGATAACACTGAGCTTCTCCATTGCAAATCAAAACAATGAGGGAAAATTTTTAAAACACTACAAAGAGATACCACTCTATACTCACTACCAAAAAACAAAACAAATCCATTGTCATTGAGTTGATTCTGACTCATGGCCACCCCATGTGTTACAAAGTAGAGCTGCTCCACAGGGTATTTTTTTGTTGTAGTTTTTGTTATAGTCTTTACTGAAGCAGATCATCAGGCCTTTCCTCCATGATGATGCTGATGATGCTGGGTACATCTGAATAACCAACTTTTAGATTATGGGACCAGGGCTTACTCTTTCATTCTCACTTGTTGTTTTTGTTATGTGGTGTAGAGTCAGACCCAACTCATAGTGACCCCTCCTTGGGTTTCCAAGGTGGTATCACTGTGGGAGTAGAATGCCCAACTTTCCTTCCAAGGAGTGGCTGGTAGGTTTGAACTTCCAGCCTTCTGATTAGCAGTCAAGTGCCTTATGCACTACACTACCAGAGCTCCCCGGATGGCTATTATCAAAACAAACAAACAAATAAATAAAATAGCAAGTATTGGTAAGGATGTAGACAAATTGAAGGCCTTGTTCATTCCTGATGGGAATCCAAGATGGTACCAGTGATTGCTCAAAAAGTTAAACATAGAATTACCATATGACGCAGAGACTGCATTTCTAGGTATATACTCAAGAAAATTGAAAGCAGGTACTCAAGCAAATACTTTCATCCCAATGTTCATTGCAGCATTGTTGTCAAAAGGTGGAAACAACCCAAGTGGCCATCAACAGATGAATGGGTAAACAAAATATGGTATATACGTATAATGAAATACATTATTTAGCCATAAAGAGAAATGAAGTTTGAGTACATTCTACTACAGAGATGAACTTTGAAATAAATCAATTATGTTACATGAAATCAGTCAGACACAGAAAAGGAAATGTTGTATGATCCCACTTGTAAGAGCTATCTGGAATAGGCAAATGGATAGAGATCAAAGTGATTACTATGGACTAGGGTGGGACAGGAGGAATAAGGAGTTATTGCTTAATGGATATTGATTTTCTACTTGGTATAATGAAAAAATTTGGGAAGTAGTGATAGTTGCACAACACTGTAAATGCAATTAATGTCACTGAATTTTAATTTTAAAATGGTTCAAATGTCAAATTTGATGTTATATGTAATTTATCACAATGAAAAAAAAAAAAGGAGAGAAAATAGAGTATTACAAGCTAAAGAGGGAGTAGGGATATAGACCAATGGTGACATCAGTTCCTTAAATATGACATTTAACTAAGACATAAAGGACGCCAGCCAGCTGAAGAAGAGTTGAAGAAATCTTCCAGGCAGACAGAAGGGTTTAATGGGAGAATGAGAAAGAGCTATAGAGAGTTTACAAAACCGAGAAAAAAAATTTCAGCTTGAGTGTAATTGTCAAAGGGGAGAGGTAGCAGACAGGCCACATAATTTGCAGGACCCAGAATAAAATGAAAATGTGGGCCTTGTGCTCAAAAAGCTGGAAAATGTGTCAACAAAGATGCTAAACTGTAAAGCTGTTTCCTTTCTTCTATGGTATCTCTTAACTTGTAATGATGTTGGTACTAAGTTAAATAAAAGATATATAGATATAGATAATTACAAACATGAATTTTGCCATTCATCTTTATATTGTGCAACAACAGGTTCTAAATGTAAATATAAGAACATTTATCTTGTATGCAATATCAATGAAATTACAGTGTGTATTTCATATCTTCTATATCCACTCACCTTACTTAATCAATCTGTATGCTGAACAAATAATCTGAGAAGCTGGATTATTTAAAGAAGAACATGGCATCAGGATTGGAGAAAAGGACATTAATAACCACCGATGTGCAAATGACACAACCTTGCTTGCTGAAAATGAAGAGGACTTGAGGCACTTATCGATAATGATCAAAGACTACAGTCTTCAGTATGGATTGCATAAGAATAAACAAAAATACATAAAGCAAACAAAATCTTCACAACTGGACAATTCAGCAACATCATGGTAAATGGAGAAAGGATTGAAGTTGTCAAGGATTTCATTCTACTTGGATCAACAAGCAATGTCCATGGAAACAAGAGTCCAGAAATCAAAAGGAACCATTACATTGGGCAAATTTGCTGCAAAAGGCCTCTCTAAAGTTTCAAAAAGCAAAGGTGTCACTCTGATGACTAAAGTGTGACTGACCCAAGCCATGGTCTTTTCAATTGTCTCATATGCTTCAAAAACTAGGCAATGAAAAAGGAAGACAGATAAGTAATTGATGCATTTGAATCATGGTGTTGACGAGAATTATTGAATATCTTGTGTACTGCCAAAAGAATGATCAAATCAGTCTTAAAAGAGACACAACCAAATCAGCATTATTTAGTCCAGTAGTCTTGAACTTAAATGAAAAACTCAAAATCGCAATTTTGCTTTGTTTGTATATTGTCTGTGGATCTGTTACAAATAATAATAACAACAACAATGATAACATATTGTGATTTGATTGAGGAATAAGTAATGAAAGGCTAATATTTTCTGCCGTAATTTACAGTAAAAAAAAAAAAAACCTTTAAAAGCAGGCATCATGAATCTCCAAGAACTGTCTTTCACAGTTGAATTTTGTCATTTCACAGGACTGTTGACTCTGGGGTGATGCTCTGGTAATCTGTTTTCTGACACCCATTAATGCATTTCCTCACTTCTTTGATTGAAGGACTACATGCACTGATCATTGATTTGTAAAGTTGGGCGTGAACGTCCGATGAATTTTAAAAAGAAACCTTTAACACCTCCTTCCTTTCTAGCCTTATTTCTCTTTGCAACACAGTCCCTGTGTCACTTACTATGTTCTGTTGCATCAGAACTAGGTAAAAGAAAGGAGATGGGACAAAAAGAAAGAGCCTATATAGAAAGAGCACTCATGCTATCAATATCATCTCATTCATTAAGCAAACCCTCCGAAAATCTCCCTGGTAATATTTTTGCTTTTTTTCATTTTATTCTTATAGTACGTGGCATCACTGAATTGCATTATAATTCTGCTCTGATCTGTTCTCTTCCTGAGTTTTGGGAAGCTGACTGTCATCAAAGGATCATGAGACACCTGTGCATATTTTGAACATATTTTGGCCCACTGGATGTCATGTAATTCCCCACATTCATGCTGCTCACAGCTTTTGGCAATGATACCTGGGCTTGGTAACTGACATCCTCTGAGAACAGTAACAAAATGTTGTACATTGGCTTTTTCTTCAGATACTTCTTGTATTTGAACAGAAAAGGATCCCTCTCTTTCTTTAAAAATATTTTTTAAAATTCCCTATGGAATATTTGGAACTCTGGTAGCATAGTCCCTAAGGCACTTGACTGCTAACCAGAAAGCTGGTGGTTCAAATCCACCAGCCACTCCTTGGAAGGAAGATGGGGCAATCTACTTCCATAGTGATAGTGCCTTGGAAACCCAAGGAGGGGTCGCTATGAGTCGGGTCCGACTCAACGGCACGTAATAACAACATGGAATATTTATTTTCAAATGTATACTTCCATTATATTTGTTATTTAGAGCTAATCTATAAATACTCTTTCTATTACATTTTTTGTTTTGAGAGCAATTACCAAACCAATATAACAAAGGATATATTACATTATTTTCTTTGGAGTCCAAGGAAAATTACCAGTGACATATCAAGGCAGTTGGGTCCCAGTGCAAGAGATTTTCTTATTATTCCTTAGGTCATCAAATATTTTTGAACATCTACCACATGCCAGGGACTGTGCAAGGTACTAATGTCTACATATATACCTTTATACCATCTAAAAAGTCCTATTTATGTAAATTAAAATAATGGCAGCAATTATTTTTCTTTGCTTAAGGTTAAATATATTCACCTGGGAAATTTTCCAGATCTTCTTCCTAGCACATTTGTGTCCCCTCTTCTTGTTGAAACATGTGCCACTGAATAGATTCATACTCATAGTGACCCTATGTACAGCAGAATGAAACAGTACCCAGTAGTGCACCATCCTCATAATCCTCACTATGTTTGAGCCAATTGTTCCAGCCACTTTGTCAATCCATCTCCCTGAGGGTCTTCATCTTTTTCACTGACCCTCTGTTTTACAATACATATCCTTCTCCAGGGACTTGTTCCTTCTGCTAACATGTCCAAAGTACAACAGACAAAGAGTTGTCATCCTTGCTTCTGAGGAACATTCTGGCTATACTTCTTCCAAGACAAATTTGTTAATTCTTCTGGCAGCCTATGGTATATTGAATATTCTTTGCCAGCAGCATAATTCTAATGTATCTATTCTTCTCTGGTCTTCCTTATTCATTGTCCAGCTTTCACATGCACATGAGACCGTTGAAAATAATGTGGCTTGAGTCAGGTGCACCTTAGTCCTCAAAATGATAACTTTGCTTTTTAACAGTTCAAAGAGTACTTTTGCAATAGATTTGCCCAATGCTATACATTGTTTGGTTTCTTGACTGCTGCTTCCATGAAGCTTGATTATGGATCCAAGTAAAATGAAATCTTTGACAACTTCAAACTTTTCTCTATTTAACATGATGTTGCTTACTTGATTTAGTTGTGAGGATTTTTGTTTTCATTAATTTGAGGTATAATCCATACTGAAGGTTGGACTCTTTTATCCTTATCAGTAATTGCTTCAAGTTCTCTTCACTTTTGGTAAGCAAGGCTCTGTCATCTGTGTGTCACAGGTTGTTAATGAGTTTTCCTCCGGTCCTGATGATATGTTCTTCATGTAGTCCAGCATATTGGATTATTTGCTCCCCATACCTATCGAATAAGAATGGTGAAAGTATACAACCCGGGCACACACTTTTTCTTGATTTTAAACCAGGCAGTATCCACTTGTTTTGTCCAAACAACTGTACCTTCAATTTCATTTTCTCAGATTTCTCATGAGCACAAATACGTATTCTGGACTCCCCATCCTTTTCAATGTTATCCATAATTTGCTATGATTCACATAGTCATATGCCTTTCCATAGTCAATAAAATGTAGGTAAACATCTTTCTGGTATTCTCTGCTTTCACTCAAAATCTATCCACATCAGCCATGATATCCCTTGTTTCATGTCTTCTTCTCAATTGACTTGAATATCTAATAATTCTCTGTCAAAGTACTGCAGCAACAATTTTGGAATTACCTTCAGCAAAATTTTACTTGTTTGTAATATTAATGATATGTATTGATAATTTCCACATTCTCTTGGATCATCTTTCTTTGGAATGCGCACAAATATGGATCTCTTCCAATCTATTGGCCAAGTGTTTGTCTTCCAAATTTCTTGGTGTAGACGAGTGAGTGCTTCCAGTGTTGCATCCGTTTGTCAAAACATCTTAATTAAGATTCCATCAATTCCTGGAGGCTTGCTTTTTTGCCAATGCCTTCAATGCAGCTTGGACTTCTATACCATCAGTTATTGATCATAATCTACCTCCTGAAATGGTTGAATATTTACCAATTACTTTTGGTACAGTGACTCTGTGCATTCATTCCATCTTCCCTTGATGCTTCCTGCTTTGTTCAAAATTTTGCCATAGAATCCTTCAAAATTGTAACTCAAGTCTTGAATTCTTTTAGTTCTTTCAGCTTGAGCAATGTGGAAGATGTTCTCCTCTTTTTGCTTTCTAACACCAGGTCTTTGAACACTTCATTATGATATTTTATTTTGTCTTCTTGAGCTGCCCTATGAAATCTTCTGTTCAGTCTTTTACCTCATCATTTCTTCTCTTTAGCTACTCTACATTCAGGAGCAAGTGTCAGAGTTTCTTCTGACAGACACTTTGGTCTTTTCTTCCTTTCCTGATTTTTAATGACCTTTTACTTTCTTCACATATGACGTCCTTTATGTCATTCAACAATTCATCTGGTCTTTGATCATTAGTGTTCAATATGTCAAATTTATTCTTGAAATGGTCTCTAAAATCAGGTGGGATATACTTGAATTCATACTTTGGCTCTTTTGGATTTGTTCTCATTTTCTTCTGCTTTTACTTGAACTCGCTTATGAGCATTTGATGATTTGTTCCACTGTAGACCCCTAGCATTGTTCTGATGGATGATACTGAGTTTCTCCATCGTCTTTTTCCACAGATAAAGTCTATTTCATTTCTATGTATTCCATCTAATGAGGTCCATGTGTATGTTGCCTTTGGAGTTACTGTCTTATTTAGCATGCTTTTATCTCCTGAGCCAAAATTCCAGATTTAAGAATGCCTGACTTTCTCTTTTCCTTTTCACTCTTCTTTCTCATTTCCAACAAGGTAGATAAGTTCTTCTTTAACTTATCCTAAACCACAACCTAAGGAGTATGGATGGTGCATTTTTAAGCACTCAGCTGCTAATCTAAAGATTGGTGGTTCAAACCCTCCAGGCACTCTGCAGGAGAAAGATGTGACAGTCTGCTTCCATAAAAACTCTATGGAGCCACTTTTCTCTATCCTATAGAGTCACTATGGGTCAGAATCAAATACATGGCAATGAGGCTTTGGTTAAACCAAAGTCTATGACTCAGAATTAACACATTGAGTTTAGTTGGTTGGTTGGTTTTGACCTGGCAATAGCAAGTCTCCTGACTTCACTGTCTCTGGAATAAAAACAACCATTTATACATGAAAAATTCCAGAAGCTACATGCGTAATACTGAGCTTTGATAAATTGGGGAAAATCCTTTTTCAAGGCAATAATCTGGCTTATGAAGCTATTGTCATGATGCGTAATCCTGTTTTGCATTTATTCTTTCTATTTGTGTCTTCTATAACATATCTAATCTCCCTACATACATCCTCTCACTCAGATGGATATCTAACTGACTAGAGTGAAGACATTCTATTGAAATAAAGGAAAAGAAAATAGGTGGTAGTTTATAATTTTCAAATTGTTATACCATCTTATGATAGCGTAACAAATATTCAATACTATAGGAATTCACTTAATATTTTCTGAACTTATTTCTGATATTTACTTTCTCACATTCTCCCTGAACCTAACTTTTGGTGAAATTAGTAATAGTAAAAAATAATAATAATAACACTTGTAACTTACTGTATGTAAAATACCTTGTTGTTGTTGTTGTTATGTGCCTTTGAGTTGGACCCGACTCATAGCGACCCCTCCTTGGGTTTCCCAGGCAGTATCACTACAGAAGTAGATTGCCCCATCTCCCTTCCGAGGAGTGGCTGGTGGGTTTGAACCACCAGCCTTCTGGTTAGCAGTCAAGTGCCTTAGGCACAACACTACCAGAGTTCCCATAAATATAATATACATATAGATATATATTTTATATATATATATCTGTATATAGTTTTTAAATTACATAATCAAGCATATGAGCTTTATTTGCTGCTTTTAGGAGGGGAAGAAAGAGATGACTGCTTCAGAAGATTCAATACTCCTTTCCAACTAGTACTGCCCTCCACTAACCTTGTGACCTTGTTACTTAAGGCCAATTTAACACATCATTAAAAATGTAACCAACATGTCACTTAAATAGGTTCATTATTTTGGTAGAGGATGA
>NW_006921653.1:9501652-9522146 GCF_000298275.1 Orycteropus afer afer
TATGGATATGTCAGTAATTATTTTTAAATGTCTACACTTCCACAAATAAGAGGGCACCATTTCCAGACAGGATAACAGAGTGATTTGGGGGGTGCTGGAAATGTAATTAAAATGAATAGAACCATCTCATGGAAGATTTGAGGAAAGGACTGTGCTCTGATGGTCAAGAGTGAACTGGAGATCAACTAATGGAAGAGATTAACTATTCATAGGACAGGAGAGAACATTTTCAGAAGACATAGAGAGCTCCTACTTTTGTTCTTTCTCTTTTTTCAGGCCTACCCAATACAACATAAATAAATAATAAAACCAACTTGTTGCTGTTCAATCGATTCTAACTCATGGCAACCCTAAAGGATGGAGTAGAAATGCCTCATATTGTTTCCAAAACTGCCACCCTTTATGGAAGCAAATGACCAGATCTTTCTCCTGAGGAAGGACTGGTGGATTTGAACTGCCAACCTTTGGTTCAGCAGCCAATCATTTAAGTACTGTGGCACCAGTGCTCCAGAACAATAAAAAGTCACTCCTAAATTACTGAGGTGTCACGAATCTTATTACTCTGCTTGGTATGGGGTTAATCACCATAAATTAGAAGCTTTTTGAAGATCTTTCTTAAGCTCCAAATTCTAGATCATATCATTCCTACAGCAGATTCTTAAGTAACACTGGGGTCAGAAGGCAGAACAAGCATCTGTATTATGGCTGACAGTAGTACTTTAGATTGTTTTTGAACATACAGTTAAGATTCAGAAAGTGTATATCTGTACTTATTGTTTTCTTCAACATATAACAATGTGCTTATCTCTACTCAATGCACATTTTCAACCATGTTGACCTTTTCTGCCACTATTAATTCTTGTTATTTTAATTTGTAAACATTTCTTGAAACATGTTCACATCATATATAGGCAAAACTTTTTTAAAAAACACAATATATGGTTCTTTTTTTAATGCATTTTATTGAAATATAATTTATGTACAGTGAAATACACAAAACCAAAGTGACACAGGTCAATGTACTTTTTTGGCAGTGTTCCCTCCCCTCCCCTCCCACCCCTAGCAACCAACAAAGAAAATTTCTCTCCATATATAAACCTTTCCTTGACGCTCCACAACAACAAACTGATACTATATTTGCCCTTCTTGATTGACTCATTTAACTCAGCATAATATTCTGCAAGTTTACCCATTTATGTGGTATTTTGCAGACTCTACATTCGTCTTTAGTGCTGCATAGCATCCCATTGTGTGTATCTACCATAGTTGGGTTGTTTCTATCTTTCTGCTATTGTAAATAGTGCTGCAATGAACATGGGTGTGTATATATCTGTTCCTATCTTGATCTTGGTTCTCACCTCTCTAGGATATGTACTCAGTAATGGGATTGGTGGGTTAGATGGTATCTCCGATTCCAGCTTTCTAAAGAATCACCATACTGCTTTCCACAGTGGTTATATCACTTCACAGTCCCACTAGCAGTGTACAAGTGTTCCAGTCTCTCCACATACCCACCAACATTTGTTATTTTCTGTCTCACTGAACCTTGCCATCAGTGCTGGGGTGAGATGGTATCTTGTTGTTGTTTTGATCTGTGTCTCTTTGATGGCCAATGATCACAAGCATCTCTTCATGTATTTTCTAGCCACCTGAATATCCTCCTTGTTGAAATGTCTATTCATGTCTTCCGCCCATTTTTCAATTGGATTGTTAATCCCTTTGCTGTTGAGGCATTGGAGTTTTCTATAAATCTTAGTGATAAGTCCCTTGCTAGATATGTAATTATTGACAAGTATGAATTTGTTGCTGTCATTTTTATGTGCTTTTTCGTGGTGTTCATTTCTTTGTTCCATATAATTTTCTATGCTGAACTCGTGTTGCTTATGAACGATGTTATCCATTCCTTCATTGTTATTGTTTTAGTATTTGCTAAATATTTGTGGTCACCCTCTTTTTTATTTTGATGTGAAGGTTTATCATTTTTCTTTGAGGTTACCCTGTGATTTACAGTTTTCTTCCCAAGTTTAGAACTGTCTGTTCTATCTTGTAGTTTTCTTGACTTCCCTACCATTTAGGAGTTCTGTAACTACACAATATTTTCCCTCTTTTTGGTTTGTAGTTGTCCTCATTTGTCAAATGATGTCTCTGCTTCCATATTTACAATCTTGTAGGCTTATTTACTTTGGATACTTCGATAGCTGAGTTGGTTTATGGGTTATGTCATGTGTGTTAATGGTCAGTTGTTGTTTGCTGTTGCTGCTTCTCTATCTAAAGGACTCCCTTTAGCATCTCTTGTAAGGTTGGTCTAGTTTTAACAAATTCCCTTAATTTCTGCTTATCTGGAAATGTCCTAATTTCACCACCATATTTGAGGGACAATTTTTCTGGGTACATAATTCTTGGTTGGAATTTTTTTTCTTTTGGGGTTTTAAATATACCATCCCATTGTCTTCTTGCCTGCATGGTTTCTGCTGAGAAATCTGCACTTAATCTTATTGGTTGCCCCTTGTAGGTAACTTTTCATTTTTCCCATGCTGCTTTCAGAATTCTTTCTTTGTCTTTGGAAAAACAGAATAATACTTCTTGCATACTGAAAAATTAATATACATTTATAGCAGAAAAATTTAAATACAGAAAAGCACAAAGATGAAAAACACTGAACCTCCTGAAATATTTTCATGCCCATTACTTAATTTAATTGTCATAGTAGTCTTATGAATCAAACCAGATGAGGATTACTGTCCACTTAGCTATTGTAAAGGGAGCTTTGGTAGCATAGTGCCTAAGGCCCTTGACTACTAACCAGAAGGCTAGTGGTTCAAACCCACAAGCCACTCCTCAGAAGGAAGATGGGGCAATCTACTTCCATAGTGATACAGCCTTGGAAACCCAAGGAGGGGTCGCTATGAGTCGGGTCCAACTCGACGGCACATAACAACAACAACAACAACAATAGCTATTGTAAAATGAAACACTGAGCAAGTTGCCTCACGGCTGGTCCAAGGCTACTACCAGCCCTGCCTAATTTTCAGACCAAAACTCTTTCTGTGCCAGATTGTGGTCCACAGAGAGGAAAGGAGTATATATTCCTAAGGGATTGGAGCCAAACACAGAAACGCAAACAAGCCTGCATGACCAGTCTTAACTTAGTAAGGACAGCTTGGATCATGTGTGCAGGTTCTCTGGCTACATCTTCGCTGACAGATTTCTCAAGTTTTTAAAGCTTCTTGAGAAACTGCTTCAGTCAGTGACCATGGAGGCTGACAGCTCTGGTTGAGTGATTCCCAGTCCTAATTAGTCATAAACCTCTGACTTCAGGAAGAGTATTGGAGGGAGAGTGTTTAGCCTCCATGCATCGTTAAGAGGGTGCATTATATTGCAGGCCCAATAATGAATCAGAAGAGATTCAGATTTTCATGACTCACTTATTTATCAAATGAAAGGTGTGTTCCAGTGTTTTATAGTCAAGAGCTCAGTGTCTCCATTTTTGTGTATGAATACATCCACTCTCCATTTTCCTCCCATCCAGAGACACTCTAAGTAAATCTGCTTTAATAAATAGATTTATAAAGTGCTTTGTAATTCCTACATGGTTGATTATCTATATAAAAGGTTTTCCAAATAACAAAGAGCTAATAGCAAATGAGAACATGTGATGCTACTTGATGTCTATATGAGTAACAGATTTTAAATAGACTGTTTCTCTGCCAGTTGAATCCCTGTCTTTAAAGCCTACATTTAAAGTTAAAATATTTATACCATATGGTTTAGAGAGGATTAGCCCTGTATGTCCTGAACTACATTGAAAGCTTTGTTATTTATATGTAAAATAAATTTATGAATGGAAAACATTTATATTAAATATTCTTAGTGGCAAATAATGTGAAAGAGAATGGCTGTATTCTGAACAGTAGGAAATTGAGACAAATAGAACAGATTAAAGCAACTATTTCACAAAATGGACCAGAGACATGTGGAATGCATTAACAACAACAACAAAAAAAAAACATAGACATAACATATACCACATGTTCAGGAGTCTACATGTTCATCAGGTTTCTAGTTGAACTTCTAGACTAAGAGGGAATAGAAAAGGGTGTAGACTTTGCAGAACTAGACCAGCCTAGGACTGAAGTGGTACATTTTTTAAGGTGAACTGAGAGAGCTCTGAAATCTGCTAAAATAATATTTCCAAAGAACAGAAAATTATCATAAATGTATTCTTTGCTTATTATGCTTTTCTAATATTGCAAATAACATAATAACACATTTTATTTTTCAAGGAAACATCACTTCACCTTGAGTCTGTCATTGGCACAAGCATTGATTTAGTTAATTCACTACTCTCAACTGCACCAAAGGTGTGTGCACACTTATATACATGCATACATGCAGTTTGGCCCCAAATGCTGTTATTGCGAATGAACTCCCTCTGAGATATTTTCTATCTGTGTGAGCAATCACTAATGATAACATCAGCTGACCACAGTCCTTATACCCAGTTGCACTTGTGACCAACTTTTAAATTGACTGCCCATAGAACACCATCAAGAAAAGGACAACAAAAAATCTAGGGGCCTGTGATGATTCCATTGTCCTAGGAAATGGCATAAAAGAAAAGGGTATTGCTAAAACCAATTAGTTACTTTTAAGTCCAAAATGTGACCCGAGATTAGGAATTTTTTAATGACTAGGGGACAAGGACATTAAAATTCTTATATTGAGATATTTTGCTACAAAGAGAAATAGAGAATCTTGCTGCACTAGCTCAATATAAAAGGACAGTTCAAGGGAATAGAATGTAAAATTATTCCTTAGGAAGATCATTGCCCCTCTTGTACCTCATCTTGGAAAGTTGTGGTTCATTTTCTGGGGAAAATTATGCTGTGAATCGGGTCGGGTTGACTCCACGGCACATAACAACAACACTGAGGTTTTATAAGTACTATACTATGTCCTCGGAAGGAAGATGGGGCAATCCACTTCCGTAGTGATACTGCCTTGGAAACCCAAGGAGGGGTCGCTATGAGTCAGGTCTGACTCCACGGCACATAACAACAACAACAGCAACATACTATGTCTGATACACTATATCTGAGCTCTGGTAGCATAGTGGCTAAGGCACTTGACTGCTAACCAGAAGGCTGGCGGTTCAAACCCACCAGCCACTCCTCGGAAGGAAGATGGGGCAATCTACTTCCGTAGTGATACTGCCTCGGGAGCCCAAGGAAGGGTCGCTATGACTCGGGTCCGACTCAATGGCACATAACAACAATAACATGTCTGATACGAAGGTATGTCTATCTATAAAAAAAAAAAAAAAAAATGAAGTGATAATATCTACTGCAGGTGAGTGGTGGAGAAATACCAAAACCGAAACCAAACTCACTGCCGTCAAATTGGATCCAACCCATAACTACTCCTCCTTGGGTTTCCGAGGCAGTATCATTAAGGAAGTAGATTGCTAAACATTCCTCCCAAGGAGTGACTTGTGTGTTTGAACCTCCAGCCTTCTGGTTAGCAGTCAAATGCCTTAGGCATTATGACACCAGAGCTCCTAGAGAATCATATATTTCTGGAGGGTGGGCAAGTTGGTAGAATATTTGTAATTTGGGAGGGGGAGTATTATTAAAAAGTCTCTGATTTCTTAATGCATTTTGATCCAGTGATTCTATTTCTAGAAATTTTTCCTAGGCATCAATTGTAGTACTGATTATAATAAGAAGAAAGTAAGGAAGACAGGAGGGGAGGGGGAAAAAAAAGAGGGAGAGCAAGAAAGAAAGGAATGAAAAATTTTTAAAGCCCAAACACCCAAAATTAAGGAGGAAATATTTTTTTTTTTTTTTTTTGCATTAAGGAAAAAAGAATGAGAGCTATTATTTTATATATGAACTAAATTATCTACTAAGCACGTCTCACTATTGCGTTAGCCCTTTGGGCTCTGTCAGCTGGTCACCTCTCTGATTTCTGGAGGATTTGAACAGTACCTCTTAACTGGCACAACTCTTAAGTTATCAAATCTTACCAAGGCCCATCCTGGCCCAAACCTCGCTGTTAAAACCACAGTGACCAACTCCATTTCCATGCTGCTGATGCTGAGGTCTGGAGCACACATCTACTGACTCTTCAGTGTTCTGTCTAATTTCTTCCTATTGTCCATTTGCCATGTCTCATCTCTCATGAGGCATCTTATGGGCCTGACATAGAAGAAGGAACATCTCAGAGGTATTCATTCCCATAAAGCACGAAAGCAGCAGCACTGCTCTTGAAGATTTGGACAGAAGTGACCTAAGGAGAGAAAGAGATGAGATGAATGACTTGAAGCATAAAAATAGATATTACATATGAAGACCTCAGTCCAGTGCTGACTGTAAGACTCTTCCCAATATTTCAACTAAATCTCACAGTGAGAGTAAGTATTACAGACTGCTTTCTGGGTTGTTACGTGCCATTTTCCCCACCAGTGACTTATCTGCCAAGACCTAGGGAGAACCAAAAAAGCTAAGCCAAACTCACTCATGGCAATACCATATGGCAACTTGGAACTTCTCCATAGGTTTTTCTTGGCTATCATCTTTACAGAAGCAGATCACCAGCAGGTCACCTTGGACTTGGAAAAAGGTGCGCATAATCTATCAGACTTTTCTTGACAACCAAGAATTATTTTGGGAGTTGTTGCTGTTGCCATCAAGTTGATTCTGCAACCCCATGTGTGCAGAGATTAATTGTTTCATAGGCTTCTCAAGGCTGTGATTTTTCCGAAGCAGACTACCAGGCCTGTCTTCTGAGGCATCTTTGGGTAGATTTGAACTGCCAACTTTACAGCTAGTTGTCAAGCACGTAACCTTTTGTGCCACTGAGGTACTCCTATTTTAGGAGTAAATTGCTTCAATATGGAAAAATACCCTATTCACTGCCATTGAGTCTGTCCCAAAACGTAGCAACACTACAGGACAGAATAGAACAGCTCCATTGGGTTTCCAAGGCTGTAAATCTTCACAGAAGCAGACTACCTCATCTTTCTCTCACAGAGCAACTGGTGAGTTTGAACTGCTGACCTTTTAGTTAGCAGTAGAATGTCTTAACCACTGTGCAATCAGAGTTCCTTGAAAAACACTATATATAGTTATTTGATCATAACAAAAATACCTTAGCCCTTTGGGCTCTGTCAGCTGGTCACCTCTCTGATTTCTGGAGGATTTGAACAGTGCCTCTTAACTGGCAAAACAAAAATAGTTTCAGCATTGAGAAATCCTGTCCTTATACCTGTTTGTTACCTTTGAAACTTGGGTTGAGTGAGTTGCCATTATTTGGTTATCTAATTTTTTATTTTAAGATATCTGATCTCTGTAACTCAGAAACTAGTGCCAGAGGCAGAACACATACAGTGAATTCTTACAATGTGCACAAATGTGCTCTGCCTACTTGCTCTGCCATTTTTGAATTTCAGGCAAAAATCTGAATAATTTTGCCTATTAGCAGCATATATTAAATTATGGAAAGTGGAGCAAAACACTTTTCCAAGCACAAGTATGTATTATTATTATATTATATTATTATTATTATTATTATTATTGAACACCAATTACCAGGAAAAGTCAACCTCACAGAAACTCAGAGTAAGCAGTTACTTGTATGGCATAATTTAAAGACCTCAGTCACCTAGTTGTCAGGGGTACCGGTGTGTTGCTCTGATGATGAACTGATTTCACCAGAGCTTCCAGAGTAAGACAGACTAGGAAGAAAAGCCTGGCAATCTACTTCAAAAATCAGCCAGTGAAAACCCTATGGATTACAATGGTCTGATCCACCTTGGGTCATAAGGATGGCAACAGATTGGGCAGTTTTTTTTCCATTGTATATGGAGTCACCATGAGTTGGGATCAATGGACAGCAGCTAACAATGACAGCAAAGAACACTGATGGAAATATATTACTTCTCCACCACTCTGCGATCAAGCCTAAAATGTATAAGATCAGCATCATACATCAGTGATGTGAAGAAACAGGCATTTTACCATCTGTAAATGGTAATCTATCAGCTGGCCAGCACATTAGTTTGAATCACTTGAACTCAATATGACCCACTGTGATTCAGTAGCGAATGTGCCCAAGAAGTAGTGTAAGACAGAAAAAGTAAGGGAAGTAGGAAAAGTCTAGCAAACAGAGATATTCAGCACAGATACTGCAAAAGCCTTTAGCAACTAGAGCTTTGTTGCAGGGCACTAGGACCCTAAATGGTGCAACAATATGTTGTCTTATCAGAGGGATAAAATCTGGAGAGAGTGAGCACCTACTTCACAATTTTACCTATGTATAGTACTGGTTCAGGAAACCCAGAATGGCACAAATGAGTAAGCACTCAACTACTATCCAGAACGTTGGCAGTCCTAACCCAGCCAGAGATGCTTCAGAAGACAGGTCTGGTGATCTGCTTCCGAAAGATCACAACCTTGAAAATCCTATGGAGCTGTTCTACTCTGCACACATCAGGGTTGCCATAAGTCAGAATCAACACATCTGCAATTGAAAATACTGATTCTAGGTGGCATTTTCTATGTGGGATATTACATTGGTCATTGTACTTCCAATTGTCTCCTTTGTATTCTGATGTTAAAGAAAAGTTCAATTAAAATAAATAGATTATATAAGTGGGGTGTTTTATTTATTTATTTATTTGCCTTTGTGTGTGTTTGTCCCTTAAGGACAAAAACCAAACCTATTGCCATCGATTCCATTCTAATTCATAATAACCCAACAGGACAGAGTAGAACTGCCTCATAGAATTTCTAAGACTGTAAAAATGTATGGAAGCAGATTGCCACTTCTAGTGGGTTCAAGCTGCTGATGTTTCAGTTAGCAACTGAGCATTTTACTCACTTCACTACCAAGGCTCCTTGGGTTCGTCCCTTCCAAACCATAATTTGATTTGGTAAGTAGTGAGCTTGTTATTGGAAATCTGATTTGGGTATGATATTATAAAGAGTTTTATTTTCACATCACTTCTTTATCCATTTACCTCTTCCTTCACTTTGTGTATTTACCACATTTCCAGTATAGAAAGCATCGCAGTAATTAGTACAAAGATTCAATAGTTTGTCTGTTGTTTTTAAGCAGAAAAATGCAGACATACACTTCTTAAATAATCCTTAAGTATTTTATGCAAGGTGTTGGCAGATGTGGATCCTGGACTTTGGGGGTTCCCTCTAAGTTCTTGTTATGTAGAATGTTACATTCTCCAGAATTTTTTGTGTAGATTTCAAATGGTTATGCTGCAGTAAGGTGGGTGATTATTAAAATAAAGTAGTTTCTCATTCTTTTGTTTCCCCTTCCTGTATCCAATAGCTGAAAAGGGGGTCACATCTTCCCAAAATGCCTGTGTACTGTCAATATGAGACACTTTAATTTAAATAATAAATAAACTTCATGGTTAACTTTTGCTCTGTTCCATGCTAAACATTAGCACCTGATCTGGTTTCCTGCATTATTGCAACAACCTCTAAGTGTACAGTATAAGATTGTACTTGATTTATTAAAGTAATGAATTAGTTTTATTGTAGGTGATTAAATGTATTTTACTTTTTAAAGCACAAGAACTAGAAAAGAAGAGCATCGTTACAATCTGAAAATAACTAGAAAGATAAGTTCATTAACTTGCCTACACTTGCGCATCATAAAAACCTTGTTAAAAATGACTCCCAAGCCTGCTGTATTAGCTTCTTTATGAGGTAATTTCTCCATACAGTAATAAGATTTTTCTTTTACTCTCCAGTGCATATTAAACCCACTAATCTTCTTTTATAAACTATAGTTTCAGCCACTTTCTCAATTTACTCACTTTAAAGATACACTCCTATTAATATTAAAGGTAGCAAATGCAGATATGAACTTTGCAAAACACGCTTTTGGATTTATGGCACAATCTTTTAACAGTGCACTGCAATAGCACAAAAGGGAAAAAGCCGTAAATGTCGAGTCTGTCTCATGACAAACCAAACACTCTTAGTCCCCATAGAATTAATTTCCCATCGCATTCATTATGTGAATGAACTGTAGGCATATTTTCTACTGTCAGCAAATAAAAACAGAATGGAAACACTCCATTCATTGAAAGAACTCAAATAAAATCTTGTACAGGAACCACACAGATGCCAGTGATCTGATTGATATGGGGAAAGGACAACTGGCAGCCATATAAACTTGTAGATAAATCTCTAAAGTTCAAGGTTTCCTTTACGTATCCAAAATCAGACAAGTCATTATATGAGATAGCAAATCAAGTCTTTCAAATGTTTAACTCCAGTCATTTTGATTACTTCTTGTTTTACGATAATTCTTCTAAAATATTCAATAATTTTTAACAGTTTATAACTTAACAATGGTGTAAGTCATTACATTAATATTGTACTTCAAATATCGTCATGAGTCACGCAGCTTGGAAGTGATGAATTAACCTAAATTGTTGCAGAAATCTATTTTAAAATAGAATGTAGAAACAGTTTCTTCAGTATTTTTCCTTTCACTTGAACTTAGAGTGAAAAGTAATAATTTCCCTATTGTCCTGTGCTTGGACTTATTTCATTCACTGAAATAAAAGGATTTTTGAATTGTTCTGTTTGGATACTGAACTGGGGGTAGACTTCTGAAATATGTAATAGAGACAAAATTGCTAATATATAAAATTCTTATAGGTCAACAAAAAACTAGACAAACACCTCAGTAGAGAAAAATGGAGCTAAAACTGAAGAGATAATTCACCAAAGAAGAAGTGTAACTTGCTAAGGTAATGTAGAGAAAATAATATTCAATTACTCAGCTAATTACAAATGCAAGTTTGATGTTTTAATGGAAGATGCTTTTTTTTTTTCCCAAAACATCATGCTGGAAAACATTCAAAACAAGGAAATAACTTACATTATCTAGTGTTTAAGAACATAAACTCTTATTTACTGTTTATAAAAGTGTAAATTAGTACCACTTTTTTAGCAACTTTTAGAAATATGTAACAAAATTTTCAGCAAGCATGATATTGATCCAATACTCTTCAGGAAACAAGGAGAGAAATGCCTCAAGATACAAATCTTTACACATACACACACACACACACACATACATATATATGTTATAGATTAGAGAGCAAAAACTTGGTATCAGCATACTACCCCTCAAGGTTATGTTACTTTCCTTAGTAAAGTATGATACATTTAAAAATGCAGAACATATTCAGACATTATTTATTTTCCAACATTGACAGATGTCCACAATATACTGAACAGAAAAACAAATTACTAGACAACATACATTTGTAAGATACATTAAAAGAATAGGTATTAAAAACCTAGAATAGCTATATCTGCAAGATAGAGTAATAAATAATTAGCCAGTGCTGATATATACATATTTCAACATTCCAGTATCCTTCCTTTTCAACCAGCCAACACAATAAATAAATAAATGCATAGATGCTAACTTTAATCTTCTGTAGAATATATGTTTACTGCCACACAAAATAAAAGTTTAGACATATTTTTATCTTTTGTAATTGGCATAAATTATTCAAGCTCATGTAAATACATGCAAAAGACAGAAGAGTGACAGCATAGGTTGTTACTATAAATGATAGTGGTAAGATCTCCAATACTTATTAGATACTCAATGAATAATGTCATTTATATTTAAAAAAATGAATTTAAAGTAACATATGTATACCATATCTATTAAATTGTTGTTGTTTGTTGTGTGCCGTCGAGTTGGACATGACTCATAGTGACCCCTCCTGGGGTTTCGGAGGCAGTATCAAATCTATTAAATAAGTAGATTAAAAATAATCAATACTTCTTTTTTTCAGATTTTTAAATGTGTTATTACAGATCTAAATTTATGATAATGTGTTTTAAGATATTTCTAAAATTTATTAAGTTATTCAACTTTAATATTTCAGAAGCTGGCCCACTGCCGTTTATTCATTTATAGTAAGAACATAGGAAAAATTTTAGAGAGTTTTTCTCTGAATTTCCTTATTTTGTCCAGGTGCAAGTGTGTTCAGTTGGTACTCAGCTGCTACCAAACAATTGGAGGCTCTAATCCAGCCAGCAGTGTTAGAGAACAAAAGTCTGACAAACTACTTCCCTAATATCACCCACCAAACTAAACCCACTGTCGTCGAGTCAATTCTAACTCATAGCCACCTCATTGGGTCTCCAAAGCTGTAAATCTTTATGGAAGTAGACTGTGTTGTCTTCCTTCTGTGGAGCAGCTGTTGGGTTTGAACTGCCACCACAAGAGCCCAATTAAAACCCTACGGAGTGGAGTTCTACTCTGAGACATATGCGGTGGCCATGAGTCAGAACCAACTCAACAACAAATTTGATTATTTTGTTTCTTTGTTGGCATATTGCCTGTGCATCCTAATAAGAGAATGTAATTTTTGATAGGCAAAATAATGACTGATTTGCTTCTTTCTGAGGCATTGTGGTGGTGCAGTGGTTAAAACATTTGGCTGCTAACCAAGAGGTCAGTGGTTTGAACCCACCAGTCAATCCATAGAGAAAGATGAAGTAGTCTGCTTCCAAAATGATTTATAGTCTTGGAAACCCTTTGGGGAAGTTGTACTCTGTCCCTTAGGGTCACTATGAATCAGGATCAACTCAGTGTCAGTGGGTTTGTTTTTGGTTTTATAGAGAAGTATTTTATAGAATTTTATAGAACTAACAGAAGTGCATCTGAAATGCTTCTTGGAAGCAAAAATGGCCAGACTTCATCTCACCTATTTTGGTCATGTTGTCAGAAGGGACCATTCCCTGGAGAAAGATGTCATGCTTGGTAGGGTGGAGGGTCGACGAGAGAGAGGAAGGTCTTCAACGAGATGGATTGACATGGTGGCTACGATGATGGGCTCAAGTATAGCAGGGATCATGGAGCTGGCGCAGCATCGGGCAGTGTTTTGTTCAGATGTGCACGGGGTCACTATGAGTCTGAAACAACTCGACGGCACCTAACAATAGCAACATTTTAGAGTTTCAAAGTTTTATCTCCTTCTATAAATAATTTTTATCTTTATCTTTGCACTTGCCTAACAATGTTATCTTTTTATTTTTCTTACTTTTGATCTCTACTTTCTTATTTTCTTCAGCCCATTTCATTCATTCAATTACATAAGGCTTCTTCCTTGACCTCTCTTACTTTAGATAGAGCATGCAAGCACTAGTAAAATCAAGGACATGACTGAACAAAACTGGTGTGTGTAACTTTTTTGGAGTTTCTGTTGTTTTTGTCTTAGATCAAGCTTTGTATTTTTCTTTATCTTTCTATAAATCCATATTCTGCCTCAGAATTCTTCTATTTATCTCTTATATTCTGAATGATTAATTTATTCTACAGCCCCATTTTCTCTCTGATTTCCTTGTTCAAAAATTTAAGTCATTTTAAACACTTCTGATCTATATTCTGTCCCATTAATATATCATGTTAACTGTCTATCTGACAAAGCTATCTTCAAGATAAACATTTCAACACAATTTCTTTGGATTCTTCCATTTTAACCAGGCTACTCTTGCTGTTTGGAGTTCCACTAAATCCTTTCTGTAAAGACATCAGGAAAGTAATATTCTCTTAGATGATCCTATCAAAGGTCTATATCTTGTAGGCCCCTTGACAACAAAGCAGGTGGTGGTTATTCAAAATAAACCAATTATGTCGCTGATGTGCGCCATTGAGTCGCCCTGACTCATAGTGACCCCTCCTTGGGTTTCCAAGGCAGTATCACTACGGAAGTAGATTGCCCCATCTTCCTTCTGAGGAGTGGCTGGGAGATTTGAACCACCAGCCTTCTGGTTAGCAATCAAGTGCCTTAGCCACTATGCTACCAGAGCTAGGCAAAGAAAAAAAAAACACACACAATGAAAATTCAGCAGTTGTGCATGGTAAAAATTAAAGAAATTTAGACCTATAATAGTGTGGATACAAAGCATAAATCAGCTCATGTGGAGAGTTTTCGACCTTTATTCTATTTCTTGCAACTAGTACCTCTTACAGGAGTACTGGTGATGCAGTGGTCAATCACTTGGGTGCTAACTGAAAGGCTGATGGTTCAAAACACCAGCCATTCTGGGAGAGAAAGATTTGGTAGTTTGCTTCTGTAAAGATTAACAGCCTTGGAAACACTATGGGGCAGTTTTACTCCATCCTAAAGAGTTGATATGAGTCTACATCAACAAGACAACAGGATTGGGTTTTGGTTGCTCAGTGGCAGTTTTACTCCATCCTAAAGAGTTGATATGAGTCTACATCAACAAGACAACAGGATTGGGTTTTGGTTGCTCAGTGCCTCTCACATAGCGGTCCTTGTATCAATGGTAGTCACATGAGTAAATAAGTGAGGGAGAGTGAACAGGTTAATCAAGTTTAGAGGTGAAAAGAAAAAGGTAATCCTTGATCATTTCCTCAAGAGAAATCTAAGTTGTTTTAACACAGTCACTGTTCATGTACCTAGTCTTAAGACAATACAAATTTTCGTAGCCTCAGAGTCTATTATGTGGTAGTTGTAAGTTGGTTTTATCTGCAGACTTTTCAGTTTTAAATAAATCTTTTGTGATTAAGAAAAATGGAATAAAACGGTATCATTAATATGAACTGTTCCTCCCTATTGAGTACATTTGTTCCTCCTGATGACAGATGGAAGTATTGGTTGGTTACACAGACTGCAAAAACTGAGGATTACATAGGAAAAAAAGATGTTACAGCTATGAAGAGAGAGGGATCAAAGGGGAGGAAGAAAAAAGGGAGAGGGAGGGCAGGAGGGAGGGAGAAAGGGAACAGGAGAGAGATGGAGGGAGCACCCTGATGCACAGTGGTTAAGCACTGGGCAGCTAACTTAAAGGTCAGCAGTTTGAACCCTGTGGTAGTTAAGGTTGTGTGTCAAATTGGCTGGACCTGGTTGAGTGGCTGGGCATGTAATTATTCCCCATGGTAAGATGAACAGTCAATTCCATGGTGGAATGTACTGGAGCAGCTGACTAGCTGCTTTAGGGATGTGGTCTGCTTCCAGTATATAAGAAGTAGCTTTGAGGAATGTCTCTAGCTTTTTTGCACACTTGAATCCTGCATGTAGCCAAATCATTGTTCAGCAGCCTGCCATTCTCTGACGATCTTGGGACTTTTCAGGACTTGAATTAGTGGCCTGCCATGTTGTTTGGTAACATTGGGACTGTGCCTTTTTACCTGTTGACCTTGGGTTTGTCAGCCTCAGCAGCCAGCAGCTGCATGAGTGACGAAAAGCCTCCAGCTTCAGTGGACTGGAAGTAGGAGGCAGAGCTGAAGCCCAAGGTCAAGGGGCTTTCACCTAGGGCCTAGAGCCTGGCACTTTGAACTCCAACCTCTAGCCTCCAAAATTGTCAGAGAATAAACTCTTGTTTGTTCAAACCACCCCATTTATGGCATTTTTCTGTTAGAGTGGCACCAAGTGGCACCAAAACAAACCCACTGGCCACTCTGTGGGAGAAAGATGTGATAGTCTGCTTTGGTAAAGATTTACAGCCTAGAAACACTATAGGGGCAGTTCTATTCTGTCCTATAGGGTCACTATGAGCTGGAATTGACTTGATACAACAGGTTTTATATATGTGTCCACATATACACATATATGTGTGTGTGTATTTCTGTATGTGTGTATATATATATGTATATGTGTATATATATATATATATATATATGTGTGTGTGTGTGTGTGTGTGTATATATATATATATATATATATGCATATACATATGTATATATACACATATATGTGTACATATATACATATGTATGTGTGTATATATACATACACACATACATATATATATTTCAAAACAGCTTTTACAGAATTGTAAATGTGGAAGTGATGTATTCATCTTTGCTTGCCATTGCCCACAGGATAAGGAAATTCTGTGGGACTCTGGCAAATTTGTTGACTAGGGCATATTATAACAAGCAGCCTGTATTTGTGGGTTTAGCCTTATTTATCTGAGACTTTAAAGTTTCCCTTTTTAGTTAAGTGTTTTATTCTGGCATTTTGGAATGATACATGATGCCAAACAGAATATTTATAACAAACCTTTTAAGGTTTATTCTCATCTATTTTTGCCCTCAAAGGTCATTTCATAAAAGAGATCAAAAGGCAGCTTCTTCCAGGCCAGCTCAGTGGGTGGCCAGAAACAGATTAAATACTAACAGAGCCATGAAGAAGTAAAAATCTGTAAGACTTGTTTTACACAGTTCCATAATATATTGTCTCGATTACTATGCCACATAATTACATATATGAAGTAGTTTAATTATAACTGATATAATGAAAAAGCATTAAAAATGGTCTTGAAACGAGCTTAGCAAATAGGCTTCCTGTGAATATCTAAAACTCTTTACTGGTGGTAACTTCTTTATTCAGTAATTTTAAAATTTTCAAAAGTCCTGACATTGTCTGGTGGTAAACTCTATCGAAAAAAATAGATTACATCTCTTCAATTGCTGAAGTTTTACTATTAGGAAAACTGTGCTTTTGTTGTATTTTATTTTCTAGGCCATAACTGATTAAGTAAGTAGCAAAAAATTTGGGATTAAAAATATATATCCCAAGCATTTAAAAAAAAATCCTTGTTACTTGTGCAAAACAGTTCCCTTTAGCCAATACAAATGTGTCCCTTTTGTGTGCAAGGAACTATTCTAGGCCCTTTGGAATACAAAGATGAATGACTCATGGCACTAACTTTAAGGAAGAAAAATACAAAGGAGGGGCACATGCTTATATATATATATATATATATATATATATATATATATATATATATATATATATATATATATATATATATATATATATATATATATATATATATATATGTAAAATGTCTACTGCCGTGTGAAAAATGTAGAAAAGATAGACAAATAAAATACAGTGATAGCTGAGAGGAGGGCATGAGCTACTCTGACAGGCATGTCCTACCCCACCAACTTGCCCTCAAGTCAATTATGACTCATGGTACCCCATGGGTGTTAGAACTGAACATTGCTCCATAGAGTTTTCAGTTTTTGGAAGTAGATCACCAGGCCTATCTTCTGAGGTGCCTCTGGGTGGACTCAAACTACCCACTTTTTGGTTGGTAACCAAGCATGTTAACCATTTATAAAGAAAGTTTACATTAAATCTTAACCAGTGATGAACAGTTTACCAGGCAACTGGCAGGGTCTTGGAAAAGGGAGAAAGAAGACAAATAACATGAAGGGCAAAACAGGGAACTATATGAAAGGACTGAAGGTATGCAAGAGGGAACAAGGAAGATGAGAAAAAAAAAAGTGCTGGAAGACAAAACCAAGGATAATCTTCACTGTTTATGAAGAGCCATCAAAATACATAAGAGGAATTAGACTTGATAAGAGTTTGTATTTAAGAAAAATAGCTGTGAATGCATTGGAGAATAATGTGAAGGAAACAAATATGAGTCTCAGTGAATTATTAGGAATATTTCAATAGATCACGGGAGAGGCAATGCGGGGATGAATAGACTCAGAGAAAATGAACAGGCAGGAACATATTTGAAAGGTGATGGATGAAAAATCAAAAGGGCTTAGAAAGGTGCATATTAGAAAATAATGGTGAAGGTGAAGTCAGGGACAACCTTCAGTTTTGGTGAGTGGAAATACAGGAGAACAGACAGATAAAGAAAAGATGGATAGATGACAAAGCAAGAAAGAGGGTGGTGATAGATAGAGGCTACCATTGAGTTGACTCGAACTTATGGTGATGTGAAGTACAACAGAACAGACTGCTGCCCATCCTGCATCATCCTCACAGGAGCCAGCATGTTTGAGTCTACCCTTGTGCCAATTCAACTTGCTGAGGTTCTCCCTTGTTCTTGCTGGCCCTCTGCTTCATCAAACATGATGTTTCCCCCCCAGTGACTGATTTCTCTTGATGAGTCATAACACTGCTAAAAGCAGCTCTATTGGGCAAAATGCTACATTGTTTAAGTAGTAGACTGCCAGGATTGGCTATAATGAGAGTTTTACATACGTGCTGAAATAGAAAACTTCACATCCTAACCCAGGAATATGAGAAGGTAGAAGCCCAATGAAGTGTGGCAGGCAGAACAATGACCCCCAAAGATGTCCATGTTCTAATTCCATAGAACCTGTAAATATATTCCCTGGAATAGCAAAAGGAATTTTGAGATGTGATTCAAGTTTAGGTTCTTGATATGGAGAGATTACCCTGCATTACAATGATGGGTCCAATCTAATCACACAAATTCTTAAAAGTTGAGGAGAAAGCCAGGAGACTGAATCAGAGACATGTAATGTGAGGACTCCACTAGTCATTGCTTGCTGTGAAGATGGAGGAAGAGATCAATAATCCTCAGAATACGGATAAACTCTGGAAGCTGGGAAAGGCTTTCAGCTGACAACCAGCAAAGGGAACTGGGATCTCAGTTGTGCAACACAATGAACTGACTTTTGCTGACAACACATATGAGTAGGGAACAGATTGTCCCCTAGAGTCTCCAGAAAGGAACACAGCCCCGCAACACCTTGGTTTTAGTCATGTGGGACTCTCATCAGACCTCTGATGTACAACACTATAAAATAATACTTTTATATTGTTTTGATACAGTAAGGTTTGGTTATGATGTTAACTAACACAAAAGTTAGAGCATAGACTAAATAACAAAATGTGATGAAGAGTTAAATGTGTATGGTAAGAATGCACACTTAGTCTTACTACCAATGACCCAGGGGAAAGAAAATAAATGAAGCTGCAAGTGAGAAAAGACAAAAGAGGAAGCAAATAGAAAAGAGAAGGTGGAGTAGAAAGAGGAGGAAAAAGAATTATGAGAAGAAGGGATGAGGTAGAGATAGTAAAATTTTGAGCCAAAAAGGAAAACTACAAAAGTATTTTCTTCTCCCCTGAAAATAGCATGATAAACAGCTTTTCTATATATTTAATTGGGAAGTATCATGGACAATCTTTATGGTTCTGCTTTATAAGGCACTTCTCTTAATATCACTTGAAAAACTTAGTTAATATAAAATATTAGAATAATATAGCAGTGATTATAAATATTTTATTTATGTACATACTGCCTTATTACCAATAGACAGTGTTATCTTATAAAAATATTACACAATGGAATAAAATTTAATGCATTTGTCAGGAAACTTTGGTTTGCAAAGAGCAAAAATGAAATAAAACTAACAACCTAAAGGAGAATTATTATAAGGATTTGAGGATGGCTCAGGAAATTCAAAGAAAGGAATGCAGGTCTACCTCAGGAACAACTGGACAGAGGATCGAATGAGGTCCACAAGTAGCACAAGGTCACCAAGAACACAAAGTTTTCAGTTTATTAGAGATGTCTGAAGAGAGGCTGCCTCTGTCCCAAGTGCAAACCTAAGTGTGATAGTTGGAGCTGTGTGTCAACTTGGCTGGACCCCAGTTCTGTGTGGTTGTTCCCATGATGGGAACGGATGACTGTGTTCTGAGTGGCCAATCTGCCCAAGGGGAGTTTCCCTAGGGGTGTGGCCTGCTTCCAGGATATCCAGGGACATACTGGGAAGAGAGACATTCTTTGGTGGATCGGGACCCTGGTGTGCTGACTACAACCTTCCGTGAGTGAGCAGCCCACGTCTCGGCCTGGAGATCTTGGATTCGTCTTTTGTTGGAGTCAACAACCAGTGTACTGCCTGCCAGCCTTGAATTTCTTGGCCCCCTGCACTTGAGGAAGCTAAGGCTGCCGCCAGCCCGACGTTTCCTCCAGGGACTTTGGACTTGCCGGCTTCTATACATTTGTGAGCCATTTTCCTAAGATAAATATTTCTCTCTCTCTCTCTCTACATATATGTATATATAAACTTTGCTGGTTTTTGTGTTTCTCTATAGAACCCAATCTAACACACTAAGGAAAGAGACTCATTTGGCCCACTTTAAGTAACAGACCAATTAACTATGGTGAGGAGTCAGGTTAAGTAGATCCATGAGGCAATGGAGAAGGTGAAATTTTCAGAAAAGTGATACTGGTCAGACAGTTCCATATATGTTCACTAAAAATAGAGCAAAAAATAAAGAGAAAAGCAAGATAGAACAGTAAAATAAAGCCAGTGTTAACCCAGATACAGAAAAATGCATATAATAAAGTCCTGAGCAATCATCATTAAAGAGGGCTGCATATTTGTCTCTGAACTTCATGACAGTCAAAATAAGATGCAGACAAAATCAGCTGCAAGATTCACCACATGTATAAGGCAAAATTGTCCACAAGCTAAGGAAAAGAAAACTCTATGAGTTATTAAAGTCTGAGAAATTTCATCCACATTTTGTCTTTCAGATGAGTTCCTTATGTGATATAATGGACAATGCCCTAAAAAGCATAATGCAGAGGCGGGGCAAGATGGCGGACTAGGCAGAAGGATTGCACAGACCCTCTTCAACAAAGAAAAGGGAAACCAATTAACACAGACACAGAAG
>NW_006921653.1:9530336-9552053 GCF_000298275.1 Orycteropus afer afer
TTCCATAGTGATACTGCCTCGGAAACCCAAGGAGGGGTCACTACGAGTTGGGTCTGACTTGACAGCATGTAACAACAAAAACAACACAATTTTAAAAAGAGCAAAAATTCTTGATCATAGTATCTGAATAACTTTCCCTTAATATTTATGATAGGAGCACTTGTGGTGTAGTGCCTAAGGCACTTGACTGCTAACCAGATGGCTGGTGGTTCAAACCCACTAGTCACTCCTCAGAACAAAGACTGGGCAATCTACTTCTGTAGTGATATTTATGATGAACATCGAAATAATCAATTTCATATTGTGGTAAAATCTCATTACATTCATTTTATATTTATGAAATAAATAATAAATAAGTGGTGTGCTAGTAAATGTTTAACAACCATCTCTAGATGGTGGAGGGGTAGGAAGATTAGGGAGTGTCTTAATTTATAGAGTTTATTAATATCTCTGGTGTAAATGTTCCTATGTTAGCTGATTTCAATCTACTAACATGACATCACTGAACACAGAGTTGGGAAAAGATGTGAAATAGCACACAATTATATAGAATTTTCACCATATTGTTACAATAGAAGAGCCCTGGTGGCAGAAAGTTTAAAGCACTCGCCACTAACCAGAAGGTCTGTGATTCAAACCTACCAGTCACTCCACAGGAGAAAGACAGAGAAAGACCTGTAAATTTAAGATTGAATTCTAGAAAGTAATTTGAAGCATTTTGAGAAGAAAATTATTTGATAAGTTAAATAGCATGAGAACATTACTTCATTATAACAGTCATTAAACACTGAAAAGCAACAGAGGCATGTCCAGATATAAGAACTGAAGTGAGAGTGACAGCATACAGTTTAAGGCACCAACGTATCAAGTTAAAATAGTCTTACTAACAAGTTATTTACATAGACTCAGAAAAAGTAGTCAACAGAATAATGTGGGTTCATATTCTTTTAGGTAACCTAAAAATTCTAACTACCTAGTGTGGTTCTAACAGAAGATACCACAAGTAGGAGCTTGAACAAATAGGAGTATATTCTCCTACAGTTTGGAGGCCTTAAGCCCGAGTTCAAAGTGTCAGGCTCTAGGGGCTAGGTGAAAGCCCCTCAACCTTAGGCTTCACCTCTGCCTCCTGCTCCCAGCCCACCGAAGCTAGAGGCTCTTCTTCACTCAGACAGCTACTGGCTGCTGAGACTGACAAGCCCAAGATTGACAAATAAAATGTCACAGTCCTGATGTTACCAAACAACATGGCAGTCCATTGAAAGTCTCAGGATCAGCAGAGCACTGTGGGATGCTGAACAATGACTCTGCTACGTGCAGGGTTCAAGCGTGCCACAAGCTAGAGGCCATTCCCCAAGGCTTCTCCTTACATGCAGGAAGCAGACCACATCCCTAAGGCAACTACTCAGTTGCTCACAGTAGATTCCATCATAGACTCAATTACCAGTCTCATCATGGGGAATACTACATGCAGCTGCCCAGCCACTCAAACAGGCCCAGCCAAGTTGACACACAAACTTCACTACCACAGTAATCTTTCACTAAGGAAAAACATCATAAGAGAATTAACCAATCCATCTACTTGTTAACATGGCTAAATACAGTTGCCAAAAATAGTTACTATGATTTATTTTATTGAGAAGTGTGTTATGATGTATAAATATGTTTTCTAACCTTAAAATATGTTCATAATTATAAAAAATAAATAAATATTTAATGGAAACAAAAAAAAATCTAGAAAGCAAATGAACCAAAGTTACTTTTTAAATATTACCTATAATATATATATAAGAATTTCACTAGTACTAATAATCCCTACTATTTTTTAAAGCTAAAGCAGTAAAATCCTAGACTATTTCAATTCCAAAACTATTAAATATATTTGCTTTTGTCTTTATTCCAAGTCAGGAGAGTGGAAAATATTATATCATTCAATCAATATAGACCTTCTACAAAATATTATGGCATTGTGTTATAAAAGAATCTCAATTTGAAATATTAATAAATATAATAATGGCTTGCAAATTCCTTAAAGTTCATAGATTTTTGTGACCTTATATCATCTTGAATACAGTGGATACTCAAACATAGTTGAGTTAATGAAAATAAAAGAGCACCTAACTTTATGGATTCCTTTTATTCATTTGTTTATTTGTTCACTCATCAAACACTCTGCCAGTAACTTTGCCAAGCCCTGCATTTACCATGGTGAACAAAGTCTAACATAATCTAATAGAACTATATCAAGGGGCATGCCTATACCTTTTGACCAAGCAATTTTTTGCTGACATTAAAAATCTAAAATTAAACCTAAATAATTTTGTAGGATATTTTGCTACCACTGCCACTGATAATATGTCTGTCTTCCCCTACTTCATTGACTCTCCATAATTTGCTTATACTTATCTACTGTCTGCACATTTAGACTGAGTTCCTCTTGGTATGTGTAGAGTTACACTGATTCTTCTACCCGCCCCTGTCTCTGTCCTCTTAAAATCAAAGGCATGTAATTCAAGTTGTCTGTCAGGAATTAGGGTGGCAGTTTATCTGGAAGTAGACAGGGGTTAGTGTACCAGGCTCTTTTCATAACATTTGTAACGTCATTGCTATATGATGACACTAAATGTAAATTATGCACACACATACACAGAGATAAAATTTCATGGTGATAGGCCCTGGCTTCCAAAAAGGAAGGCCTGTTTTGTAAAGAACCAGACTATATGATATTCTTCAGTATCATAATGCCAGGAACCAAGTAAGAGAAAAAGAACAGTGGGAATAAAGCACATTGGACATGCCAATAAATGAATGATAAATTATTAAAGCATGATTGGAAATATTGCCATTTTTCTTAGCTGTCACTTTAAGTATAAAAGCATCAGCACATTAAACTAGTTACTGCTTTTTCATAATTGAGACTTTAGCTTCTAGCTGTGCCCTGCAGCTTTTCATTAATCACTGGAACTGAAGTTCAAGCTCAGTGACAGCTTAGAAGGCATTAAATGGGCAAAGTATTTTCCAGGTACAGTTAGGCAAGGCCTTTTACTCCTATAATCCATAGCTAATTGTTTTTCAAAGTCTCTAAACACAGTCTACTCCTGTCGTTTCCTAGTGACAGAATTAGCTACAAACTGGTTTTCTTTTTATCTTCCCAGGCTTTCTCTCACTAAAATCTATTGAGAGTCTATTGTTAGCTGTATAAAACAGGTGCAGAATGGCTGTGATATGTAAAACTGTAACTGATACTTAACCAAGGAAACATTTATTAGATTGCCTCTGAAACAATACTTCCTGAATACTTATTCTAATCATACCATTTAATTTGTCATAAAAGAAACAAGATGGCATGAAACTTTTTGCACACAGACCGGGTTCAGTTTTCTAATGGAAAAAAAAGACCCCCGTGATTCTATTAACAAATGCAACTGAATCTTCACCCAACATTAAGTAAGAATGCAGCTTCCCACATTTACACTTGAACTCCAAGATTCCCAGCATAAGCTCCTCTATTGCTTTGGTTCACCAATTTCTTTATTTTTCCTTTCTGTAAAGTCTTGTACATCAGGTTTTAATGGATGTGCCAAAACATTCTTTCTTTTGTATAACAAATTATCAAGAGCATTGAGGTTCATTAATTATGTCATCTAATTGGATTGAGGCAGGTGCAAAATACCTCAGATGAAGTGGTCACTGGCAGGAAGGCCTAAGTGCAAGTTTTTCTATTAGAAACCAGCATGTTTCCAGACTCCTGGAATTACTTTGTACTTATTGATTAATGGCCATAATTTATTACAGTGCAGAAGATCTTGCATTGAGTTAAATGTGTGATTAATCAATTTTCCATCAAATTATGAGCAGCAGACCAGTTGCCAGAAAGAAAATACCAAGTGCATTTTCCCATGGTGTAAATATATCAGGACTTCAGCTAATAACTGTCTATCACTTCCTTAATATTCCCTGTCACACTGATAAATGTCATCTCCACAAATGGGCCACAGGTAGTAATGATGGAAAGACCACCAAACATGTTTTATAGCTGCCCTTCTTATATAATGAAATACTGTTCAAGTCCATCTCAAAACAATTTATAATGCAAAATTCATTTCTGCCTTCAGCTTGAAATACATCACTGTTAAGTCAACAATATTATATTAAACTGATAACTGATACTGAGGAAAGAAAACCTTAGGCAAAAAAAGAGATGTATATTAGACTTTCTGTTGTAGGAGCTCATTTTTATTTTCCGTCAAAAATCTGGACGTGTGACTAATTGTTGTCAATTCCAATCTGCTTTTAGAGCACGCTCACATATGTGACGTGGGAACACTAAAGAGACCTTCTTGAAGAGAAGAACAAATTTCTTCTAAAGGTTAGTTTCTCTGGCTAAATAACAGATATTAGGAGGTTTGACTAAATTAATTGCCTCCTGTGAGCAAAGGTATTCCATCTTGCAACTAAACTAAGTGGATGCTACCTCCAAAAAATAGCACAAAGACTAATGACAGTGGTAAGGTAACCTAACAGCACCTGAGTCAACTGTGAAATGAAAACTTATTAGCATCTGTAAAGATATAACTGGAACAAAAAGAAATGTAAAATCACAGTGATAAATCAACAAGCCATTCCAGTCCAAAGTTAGTAAAACAATACATAAAACAACTCTAAAGGAATATGACCCCTGCTCAGGCACAGTAAAAAAGGGTCCTAAAAGAACTAGAGCAGAAGGATTTGAAAGATCATCATGGCTTAGCTACATGGAGTAGTAATATTAATGAACCCAGGATGTGATGCTTGCCATGTGGATCCCAGTTGGCAGCAGCCATCTTGCACTTGATAATTCATTGCTCCCAACTCCACAGTGTGTGACTCTGCCTTGAAGCTGGCAAAATAGAACAGTTCTCATATTGCCACAAGTGAAATTGAAGGAGCCTTGGTGACACAGTGGTTCAGCACTCCACTGCTAACTGAAAGGTCGATGGATCAAAACCACCTAGCCACTCTGTGGGAGAAAGAAGTAGCAGTCTGCTCCTATAAAGATTAACTACCACCACTCCATCCTCCCCCCCAAAAAAACCCTGCCATTTAATCAATTCAAGTCAAGCTCATACAAAAGCACACTGTGACATCTTTCTCCCACAGAGCACAAAGTGGGTTTGAACTGCCAACTTTTTAGTTAACAGCTGAACACTTTAACCATTGTGACACCAGTGCTCCTTTCTCCTTAAAGATTACAGCCTTAGAAACTCTATAGGTTAGTTCCACTCTGTTGTATAGAATCACTGAGTCAGAATCAATTTCATGACAACTGGTTAACTGAAATTAGGAATTTTTTTTTTTTGTCTTAAGCCTTCTCCTAAATACAGGGCAACTTCCCTTATCTGCAAAATATTTCATTTCTCCATAGTAAACCACCTGAGGTAAAGATTTTGAACCACTTTGTCCACTGTTAATCTCCTGAACTGTCGGTCATTGTGTTCCTAAAGTTTTCTTTTCCTAAAGCAGTCACATACTCATAGCTTCAGATTCCCTAGTTTCTAGACTAAGCATCTAAGGTGAATATGAACTTATTTCAAAGCTATATGTGGCACCATTCTTATTAATATAGCTACTCACCAGCCACTCCCTTGGAAGGAAGATGGGGCAATCTACTTCCGTAGTGATACTGCCTCGGAAACCCAAGGAGGGGTCACTATGACTCAGGGCCTACTCGACGGCACATAACAACAACAACATTGCATAAATGGGAAAACATAGTCACGGAAATCATTCCCCAGGCCTCCTTTTAACATCATGTAAGGGATTCACTTTAGCTTGTTCTTTATTCCCAATTTCCTCCTCCTGTGTTATATAGAATTTTTAAGTATATTTTGTCATATGTTTTATGTTAGGTATTTAAAGTGTATAACTAGTCAACATCAAATCTCTGATCTTTTTAATATCTATTAAATCTCTCAAGCCAGGGATCAAAACTCTCCTCCTTAGAAGAAGAAGAATCAGGGCTTTCGACACATCTAGCAAAAGCATATATTATACAAATATTGTCTTAGTCTTGTGGAATTCTCAAGTTGAATTTCACTCTAACACATACCTTAATATTCTTCTTTGGTTACAATATCTTAAGGTGGACATCAAACATGCCTTACACAAGGAAGTTTCCGTTTCAGAGAGAGGGCAGAAGAACACGTGACTATAAATACTGTGCCAACTGGGAAAAAGGAGAACAATTGAGAGAGGACCGTGGTAGTTTGGGGGTTGAATTCTTCCCTCCTATGGTACAAACCCTAGAAAGATATGGTCTGTCCTCAGTGCAAAATAGGAATGATCCGCAAGTTTAATTATGTGACATATCATTATTAGGTATATTTCTATCTCTTCAAAAAGAGAAGTGGCTGTAATTAGCAGCCACTATGCAACAGACAATATGTAAACCTGAAATATTGTTGATGTTAACTACCATTGAGTCCACCCCTACTCATGGTGATCCCAATTCACGTCCAACAGAACAAACTACTCCCCAGTTCGACAGCATCCTCAAGATTGGTTGAAGATTGGACCATTGTGATCCATGGGGTTCTTATAAACTGATTTTCAGAAGTGATTGCCAAGGCTTTCTTCCTAGTTCATCTTAATCTGGAAGCTCCACTAGAATTTATTCAGCCTAATAGCAATACACAAGCCTCCACTGACAGGTGGATTATTGCACACAGGATGCAGTTCTAGAATCGAACCCAGTTTTCCACATGGAAGGGAAAGTCTTTAATTTGTGTATACCACTGATTCTTCATTGACTGTAGGTTTGGAATCCAGTTCACATGTTTGAATATATTGGTACTACTACCAACTGGTAGAACTTCACACATAATTTGCCAATATCCATTTGTTGAGGCAACTTTGATGCCATCTAATACTTGGATATATCTGATAAATGCAATAGGCTTCAACAATCCTTAAACAATTTAAAGAGATACCATAGAGTAAATTGTCCATTAATGCATGCATAAATAGCTGAGGGGGTTCAAGCTGTTATCCATAGGTAACTGTTTCATTTCCTACTTTAGCCCAGTTCAGATGTATTAAAAAGCAAGCATTTATCAAGTAATGATACTTGGTACTACATGGGCAAACTTGCAGTGAACAAGCCTTCAGTAAAGGTCTCATGTGTAAACTCCATGCTCTTTATAAACTACTACAAATTTGCCTGCCACCTCTTCCCTTCTTCCACAGCTAAACACATCCCTCTTGCTCATCCTTATCACCATGGTGCATATCCTTCATTATGCTGTTCCCTTTACATAGAGAACTTCTTCTAGCCCAGCATTTATCACTCTAGGAACCCATTGCCTGCAAAAACCTCTTATTGTGCCTTATGTTTTGTTCTCTCCACTGTGAAAAATTTCACTAATTTTTTCCACTATCAACAAAGAAGGAGCTCTGGTAGCATAGTGCCTAAGGCACTTGACTGCTAACCAGAAGGCTGGCGGTTCAAACCCACCAGCCACTCCTCGGAAGGAAGGTTGGGCAATCTACTTCCCTAGTGATACAGCCTCAGAAACCCAGGGAGGGGTCGCTATGAGTCAGGGCAACTCGACGGCACCTAACAACAACAACAACATCAACAAAGGCCTCATCCACTTATCTCCTTAGCCAGAACTTTGCTTTTCCTGAAGCATCTTTTTCTCACTCTGCCATAATCCGCTTGGTTATCTGTCCCTGTCACACTTTCCTACTGAAGCCCAGCTACAATTTCAGATTTTTTAAGACTCTCAGACAAATATCATCTGAAGCAATCAGAACTCAGCAGGTTAGTCTCAAACCAAGTTGGTTGGACTGTGTTCCTTTTGCCTTATACTCTGAGTTCATGTCTTTTAATTTATATCCAACCATCTGTCCGTGATCTAGTTCAGTAACTTCATTTCTGTCTTCTCCATGCCACCTTCCTGGGACATCACCTTTTTAGAGATTGGTGTCATCCTCGTGACTCATTTTAACCACTATTTTAAAATATCAATTAGTTGACAGACACTAGATATTTTGCGGGAGCTCTGGTAGCATAGTGGCTAAGACACTTGCCTGCTAACCAGACGGCTGGCGGTTCAAACCCACCAGCCACTCCTCGGAAGGAAGGTTGGGCAATCCTACTTCCGTAGTGATACTGCCTCGGAAACCCAAGGAAGGGTCACTATGAGTCAGGGCCGACTTGACGGCACATAACAACAACAACAGATACTTTGCATTATTGTTTCAAGTAGTACTCCCAAGAGTCCTAATGAGATAAATATTATTATCACCATTCAAGATGTAAGTAAACTGAAGTTTGAGAGTTTAACAACTTGCTCAAATCTTATAGCCAATAAATGGCCCTTGGCCTTTCTGATATAAATTTCATTTTAAGTGCAGATGGGATATACAAGGGTTCATTATGTACAGGAACTGGAATTGAGGAGAGCTAATGGAGCAGAGTTCAACAGCAGTGAGTTTGATTTTGGTTTAATGGAGCAGAGTTCTTTTTTTTTTTTTTTTTTTTCAAATCTGTGTCTTAGCTTCTTTAATATCAATGCTTGTTTCTAATATGAGCATATTCCCTGTATTTCCTATGATCCACCATGGAGAACCCAGTGGCCTTTTCTCCTTCATGGGACAATGTGAGTCTGGGGCTTTCCCACCTCCCTGGTCTAGCCCATATAGGCAACTGTGAAGGCATGTTGATTGAGGAGAAGACATGAAGGAATGGTGACTCCCCATTGCACTTTTTCCAGAACACTCATTGTCACTATCTAAATGTGGTTTTATTGCAGAAATTTGACTGACAATTTTTCCTGTTGACACAGAGAAGGTGATTTTCAAGGTCTGAATTCACCTTCATTTTCTTCTCCCGTGACTCTTTCTCCTAAAAAGTCTATCTGCTGACACACATTCAATTACCAAGCTACACTTTCAGGTCTACCTTCTTTACTGGATTTTGGCTCCACACTTCCAAACACAATCTGACTACCTCTACCTGAATTGTTTCTCAGCAATTTGAATTTATTTTATATAAAAATAAAGTCAAGGCCTGTTCTTCAAACAATCTCCACTCTAAGACCCATTTTTTGATAATATTCTTTCAATCACTCTGATTGGAAAGCTTTCAGTAGTCTTTGCCTCCTCCATTTCTGTTTTTGCTTTGAGGTGGCTCTTTGCCTTTTGCCCCCTATATCCAATTAGGCACTCAAAACTGTTGCTTCTGTTTTACATTTTTTGTCATATCAAACCTTTCTTGTTCACATCTATAACTATTACTTCTACTCTAAACTTCTCTACTTCTCTTGGTCTGTTGCAATGGTTTTTTCTTTATCTCTCTCTGTCTCTGCCTCCAGTGATCCTTCCTAAATCAAAGCCCTCAGAGAACCAGATAGTACCAGCTACAGAGCAGATGCTCCTTCCATTAACAAAATGAAACCCACTGCCAATGAGTCAATTCTGACTCATAGCAACCCTTTAGGACAGAGTAGACTTGTCCATAGAATTTCCAACACTATAAACCTTTATGGAAGCAGATTGCCTCATCTTTCTCCCACAGAACAGCTGATGGGCTTGAACCACCGACTTTTGGTTAGCAGCTGAATGCTTTAACCACTGCACCACCAGAGTGCCTTCCATTACTCCAAATGATTGTTGTAGTGCTAAAAAAAAAAAAAAAAAAGCTACATACTGCCACATCTTTCAAGGAGAGTTAAATTTTTTAGGAAAAATCTCCAAGTTTTAAATATTGACAATAGGAAAGAAAAGAAAACCTTTAAAATACTGTGTGTGTTTTAACCTGGTGGCAAATTCGGCCTTTAACTCACTAGTTTGCGCATTCTGCTTCCGTTATGTTCTTGCTGTTATGTGTCATCGAGTCGGATCCAACTCATAGCAACCATAGATTAGATCAATTCCTCTTCCGCTATGGTTTCTTTTCCAGAACCTGCTGGTTAGAAGCTATCTCTTCCATTCTGATCTTGAACCCAAGGCTCTATAGTTGTATCTGTATGACATTTAATGGATATTTTCTTTCTTTGATGCTTGTATATGCTGTTATACATAAATATATATGCTTATCTACAGTGATTTCATATATATATTATATATATATACATATATATACACATATATATATATATACACACGCACACACACACACAGACATTTATATGGATATAGTTTATATATGTAAAATTAACTAACTTGTTTCTGCAGAGTCAGTTATAACTCATGACAGCCCCATATGCATTACAGAGTAGAACTATTCCAGAGGCTTTTCTTGGCTGTAATCTTTACAAAGGCAGATCACCAGGTCTTCCTTCTGAGATGAAACTTGTTGTTGTTGTTGTTACGTGCTGAGATGAAACTAGCCAGGCTCAAATGGCCAATCTTTAGGCCAGTAGTCAAGCATCAATTGTTTCTGTTAACCAGGGGATAAATATGTTTGATTACTACAATCTAAGTTCATTGAGAATAGAATATAGCTATTCATTCTTAAATATGCTGTGTTAGACTGGGTTCTCTGGTGAAACAACCAGTAAAGCTTATAGAGAGAGAGAAAGAGAAATTTATCTTGAGAAAATGGCTCACACACTTATAGAAGCTGCCAAGTCCCAAGTTCTTGGATCAAACGTCAAGCTGGAGGTTTTTCCCGACTCGCGCAGCTGCAGGGGCTGAAGAGCTCAAGGTTGGCAGGTAGTATGCCAGCTGTTGACTCCAATGAATGATGAATCCAAGATCTCCAGGCCAAATAGTGGATTGTTCACTCACGGATAGTTATAGGCAGCACAACAGAATCCTGATCCACAGAAGAGAGTCTCTTTTCCCAGGAAATCCATAAATTTACTAGAAGCAGGTCACACCCCTAGGGAAACTCCCTTTCAATGGATTGGCTGCTCAAAACATATACATCAGATCCTATAATCGGAACAATCCACATCACAATTGCTTAAACCACACAGGATTGTGGTCCAGCCAAGTTGACACAGCTCCAACTATCACATATACCCACAATGCTTACTATAGTATCTTATACCTATTATCTGCTCAATAAATACTTGCTAAATGTATGGAGCTCTGGTATCATAGTGGCTAAGGCACTTGACTGCTAACCAGAAGGCTGGTGGGTTTGACCCACCAGCCACTCCTCGGAAGGAAGATGGGGCAATCTACTTCCATAGTGATACTGCCTCGGAAACCCAAGGAGGGGTCGCTATGAGTCAGGTCTGACTCGACGGCACATAACAACAACAACAAATGTATAGATGTATTATGGTGGTTACATTTGTGTGTCAACTTGGTTGGGCCTGGTTTAGTGGCTGAGCAGTCCCCATGACTGGCAATCATCTCCTTAGCGAGATCTACCACAAGCAGCTGAGTAACTGCTTTAGTTACGTGGTTTGCTTCCTGTATATAAGGAGAAGCGTTGGCATGCTTGGACCCTGCATGTAGCTGTGTCATTGTTCAGCAGCCTGCCATGCTCTGCTGACCTTGGCACTTACAATGGACTTGAGTTAATGGCCTGCCATGTCATTTGGTAACATCGGGACTGTGCCATTTTATTTGTTGACCTTGGACTTGTGAGTCTCAGTAGCCACTAGCAGCTGCCTGAGTGAAGAGATGCCTCTAGCTTCAGTGGGCTGGGAGCAAGAGGCAGAGCTGAAGCCCAAGGTCGAGGGGCTTTCACCCAGCCCCTAGAGCCTGGCACTAGGAACTTGGACTTCTAGCCTCCTGAGCTGTAAGAGAGTAAACTCCTGTTTGTTAAGGCCATCCCATTTGTGGTATATATTCCTGTCAGAGTGGCACTAGGTAACCAGAACATGTATGAATTAAGGAATATAAATTGAATGGGCTGTTAACCTCAAAGGACAGCCTTTTAAGACTAGATGTATATTTACAAAGACCAAAGCAGTTTGCAATGTTTCCTTCCTTAATTTGTGAATTTACTTATATTCAATGTTATGTCTTTTTTCATCTTTATGTCTCTCTCTTTCCCACACTAACTGCTACTATATTTCTCGTGCTGAAAGAACTGAAGAAAAATTCAAGTCCTGAGTTCAATATTGAAGGATTCTATGGGCAAAATATTGAAAGATTTAGGAAGCATTTAAAAAAGAAAAATAGAGGCACACAGAGTCACTATATCATAAAGAATTGGTCGATGTTCAGCCTGTTCGGGAGATATCATTTAGTCAAGGAAATGTGGTGATGAAGGAGGAAGTTCAAACTGCACTGAACAAATTGGCAAAAAACAAGTCTCCAGGGATTGACATATTTCTCACTGGGATGTTTCAATAAAAAGATGCAATGCTGGAAGTCTTTACCTGTTTATGCCAAGAAATTTGGAAGACAGATACCTGGCCAACTAACTGGAAGAGATCCATATTTGTCCCCATTCCACAGAAAGGTGATCCAAAAGAACACAGAAATTATCAAACAATATTCTTAATATCACTCACAAATAAAATTTTGTTGAAAATAATTCAAAAATAGTTGCAACAATACATCGACAGGCAACTGCCAAAAAATCCAAGCCAGATTCAGAAGAAAAGGGATATCATTGGTGATGTCAGATGGATCTTGGCTGAAAGCAGACAATACCAGAATGATGTTTACCTGTGTTTTATCAGCTATGGAAAGACATTGGACTCTGTGATCATAACAAATTATGTATAACATTGCAAAGAATGGGAATTCCAGAACACTTTATTGTGTTCATAAGGAACCTGTACATAGACCAAGAAGCAGTCATTCGAACAGAACAAAGGGATACTGCATGGTTTAAAATCAGGAAAGGTGTGCATCAGGGTTGTATCCTTTCACAAAATTTATCAAATCTGTATGCTGAATAAATGTTGTTGTTATTGTTGTTTGTTGTTAGGGGCCATCGAGTCATTTCCGACTCATAGCAACCCTATGCACAGCAGAATGAACCACCACCCGGTCCTGCACCAGCTCCACAATCCTTGCTATACTTGAGCCCATCACCACAGCCACTGTGTCAATCCATCTCTTTGAGGGCCTTCCACTCTTTTGTCAACCCTCCACCTTACCAAGCATGACATCCTTCTCCAGGGAATGGTCCCTTCTGATAACATGACTAAAGCAGGTGAGACAAAGTCTGGCCATTCTTGTTTCCAAGGAGCATTCTGACTGCACTTCCTCCAGGACAGATCTGTTAGTTCCTTTAGCAGTCCATGATACTTTCAGCATTCTTCACCAGCACCACAACTCAAAAGCATTGATTCTTCTTCAGTGTTCCTTATTCATTGTCCAACTCTCACATGCATATGAGGCAATTGAAAATATCATAGCTTGTGTCAAACACACCTTAGTCCTCAAGGAGACATCTTGCTCCTTGGCAATTGAAAGAGGTCCTTTGCATCTGACTTGCCTATCGCTATACATCATCTGATGTCCTGACTGCTGCTTCCATTGGTGTCAATTGTAGAACCAAGCAATGTGAAGTCTTTGACAACTTCAATCTTTTCTCCATTTATCATGACACTGCTTATAGGTCTAGCTGTGATGACTTTTATTTTCTTTATGTTGAGATGCAATCCATACTGCATACTACATGCATCCTAATTCTTCTGGTTTTTGGTCATTGGTGTTCAATGCATCAAATCTATTCTTTAGATGGTCTCAAAGTCTAGAGGGATATATTCAAAGTCATTTTGGCTCTCATGGACTTGTTTTAATTGTCTTCAACTTTCAGTTAAACTTGCATATGAGCAGTTGATGGTGTGTTCCACAATCAGCTCCTGGTCTGGTTTTGGCTGAAGATATTGAGCTTTTCCATCACCTCTTGCCACAGATGTACTCAGTCTGCTTCCTGTGTATTCCATCTGGTGAAGTCCACATGTATAGCCGCTATTTGTGTTGTTGGAAAAAAGTATTCTCAATGAATAAGTCATAGGTCTTGCAAAATTCTATTATGCGATCTCCAGAGTTATTTCTGTCACCAAGGCCAAATATTCCAATTACCGGTGATTCTTCTTTGTTTCCAACTTTTGCATGCCAATCACCAGTGATGATTAACATATCTTGATTGCATGTTTGGTCAATTTCAGACTACAGAAATTGATAAAAATCTTCAATTTCCTCATCTTTGGCTTTCGTGGTTGGTGCATAAATTTGAATAATATTAGTATTAACTGGTCTTCCTTGTAGATGTATGGATATTATCTATCACTGACAGCACTGTACTTCAGGACAAATCTTGAAATGTCCTTTGTGATGATGAATGCTATGCCATTCCTCCTCAAATTATCACTCCCAGCATAGTAGATAATATGGTTGTCTGATTCAAAATGGCCAAAACTGGTCCATTTCAGCTCACTAATGCCTAGGATATCAATCTTTATGTGTTTCATTTCAATTTTGACAACTTCTAATTTTCCTAGATTCATACTTTGTAAGTTCCATGTTCTGATTATTAATGGATGTTTACAGCTGTTTCTCCTCAATTTGAGTCATGCCACATCAGCACATGGATGTCTCGAAAGCTTTACTTTATCCACATCAGTAAGGTTGATTCTACTTTGATGATGCAGCTCTTTCCCAGTAGTATTTTGAGAGCCTTCCAACCTAAAGAGCTTGTCCTCCTGCACTGTATCAGACAATGTTTCTAGGTTATTCACAGTAATGTTCACAGTAATGCATCAGACAGTGTTTCTCTGCTATTCATAAGGTTTTCTCTGGCCAATTTTTTGAGAAGTGGATGGCCTCTTCCTTCTTCCTATTCTGTCTCAGTCTGCAAGCTATGTTGAAGCCTGTGCATCATGTGCAACCTTGCTGGCATTTGAAAGACCAGTGGCACAGCCTCAAGCCTCACAGCAACACACAACCCACCACAGTAGGACAAACTGACAGGCAAGTTTGTCTCCCTTAGCTGTTTGAAACTTCTCCACTTCCTGCCTCTTGGCAGTGGGCCTGTGTCCTTCCCCTTACCTGAGCTCCCTGCTGCTGCTCGGCTATGTCTGCTGCTGAATAAATAATGCAAGAAAGCTAGTCTATATGAAGAAGGACATGGCATCAGGATTGGAGGAAAACCCTTTAACTGACTGAGATATGAGCTGGCACAAGCTTGCTTGCTATAAGTGAAGAAGACTTAAAGCAGTTACTGATGAAGATCAAAGACTACAATCTTCAGTATGGATTATACCTAATGTAAAGAAAGTGAATCCTCACAACCAGACCAATAAGCAATATCACAGTAAGTGGAGAAAAGATTGAAATTGTCAAAGATTTCATTTTACTTGTAACTACAATCAGTGTTCACAGGAACAGCAGCCAAAAACTCAAATGATGTATTGCATGGGGAAAATGTACTGAAAATGACCTCTTTAAAGTGTTAAAGAGCAAAAAACATCACTTTGAAGACTAAGATGCACCTGACCAAAGCCAAAGTATTTTCAATAGCCTCATATACCTGTGAAAGCTGGACAATGAATAATGTAGACTGAAGAAGAATTGATCCTTTTGAATTGTGTGTTGGCAAAGAGTGCTGAAAATACCATGGAGTGCCAGAAAAACAAACAAGTCTGTCTTGGAAGAAATACAGCAAGAATTCTCCTTAGAAGGGAGAATGGCCAGACTTTGACTCTCATGATTTTGTCATGTTATCAGAAGGAATTAGTCCCTGGAGAAGGAAATCATGCTTGGTAAAGTAGTGGCTCAGGGTAAAAGGAGAAGATTCTCAATGAGATGAAATGACATAATGGCTGCAACAATGGGCTGAAGCATATCAATTACTGTGAGGAAGACCCAGAACTGGGCAGCATTTCATTGTGTTGTATGTAGGGATGCCAGGAGTTGGAACTGATTCAATGGCACCTAACAAGAACAACAACAATTAACTCTTAATTAAGTAAGTGATAAATCCTACATATTAAAAAATTTAATATTTAATCTTTGCACAAGCATATGAAGTAAGTAATTTTATTCCCACTAATTTCAAGTGAAGAATTTGGATGGTAAAGTAAATTTGCCTGGGATCTCATAGAGAGTAGATGGCACAGAGGAAATTGGATCAAGGCAGTTGGGCTCTTAATCAACACATCATATTGTTTCCTTTAAAAATGCCTGGAAGGAAAAAAAATAAATGCTTGGAAGGAAATCATTAATAGGAACTACCTCAGGGCTTGGAAATGAAGGAAAAGGGGTAAAAAGAAAATTCAATGGCATCATTCTTTTCTGTTAAAGTGAAGGTTCAGCAATCTACTTCTATAGTGATACCGCCTCAGAAACCCAAGGAGGGGTTGCTATGAGTAGGGTCTGACTCGACGGCACATAACAACAACAAAAACAACTTGTTCATTTATTGTTTTTTTTCATTTTGTGTTTTATTTTATTTGTCATCTTTTTATAATAAAAAAGGATGTGACTCTATTTGTCACATCATGGTTAAACTGAAGCCATAAGTTGGTCATCAATAAAAGAGTTCTTCAAAAATCAATAACAATATTCTGCAAGAATCAATTGACTATATGAATTTACAATAGAAAATTGTATATTTTATTATTACTTGTAAATTGTGTGCTATACATCCTTTAGATCAATAAAATCTAAAATAAACATATGTATATTTCTTAGTGGAGACCCTTTGTTAAACATTTACCAGTTTAACATCTCATAACAATAACTATGAGCATTTTCAGGATCCAGCTAAAAGGAAGTTGAGTTGGAGGTACTTTTACTTTGGCTTAATGGTGCATATTTATGAGGTCTATTGTCACTTCCAAAGGAGCTCTGGTGGTGCAATGGTTACAGATTTGGTTGCCAACAAAAAGGTTGGCAGTTCAAACCCACCAGCTACTCTGAGGGAGAAAGATGAGGCATTCTGTTTCCATAAAAATGTACAGTATTGAAACCCTATGGGCCAGTTCTACTCTATCCTGTAGGGTCACTATGAGTTGGAATCAACTCAATGGTTGTTAGCTTGGTTTGGGATTTATTGTTATTTCCATGTGTAGTTAAATTATTGTTAGCTATACACATGTAGCAATAGCTTCTATAAATATTTTAACTGCCTACTATGCTGAATCACTCAGTACAATGATATAATAGTGCAGGGCCAGAGATCGTATTGTGGTATGAACATACCCAGTGGTGTCTGGTGCGGAAAGCACATAGGTTACAGTGAAGAAACCAGAGCCAGAAGTTAGTCCCTGGAAAATCCTTCCAATTATCAGACATAAAATATATATATATATTAGCAGAGAATTAGGGTATTCTTCACACCTAGTAAAATCCTAAGTTCTGTCAAGAATATATATAGTATTTAAGAATTAACAACTATACACACACTGCTCCCCATTCTTTTGTATGTGTGGTTGTTAAATGCACAATTTATAAAGAAAACTGTTCAAAATAGAAATAAAGACTATAAATAAAGATCTCTGCAGCACATTTTATTTATTGATAGATTGTAATTACATATTTGATAAAGCTATAATTCAACATTTTAACTATAATTTGGATTTGAAAGATTTTAGAAATTTTTTATAAAACAACTGAAAAATGACAGTCTGGATTTAAGCATATATAGACTATCTTCTTTAAATGTATTTACTAAATAACTGATAAAAATCAGATAAATATAAATAAAGTGTAAAATAAAGGTGATAAAATGAACAATATAATCAACAGAAATTGTCAGTTTTGATAAAAAATTTTATCAGACTATCACAAATGAAGTAATTCATTAAGATGAGGTGATAAAATTCAGATAGATTAAGTTTTAACAGGAGTAGAACTACCTGTTACTGTTATGTTTAGGAAATTTATGTGTGGGGTATGGTGTGTGGGAAAAAACATTTACCTATGACTTAGTAAGCACGGATTCTAGCTCTGGCTCATCCTTAAAGAATTGTGAAATTAGTCTGTTTCTGGTTTATCACTTCTATGTTCTCTCTCTCTCTGTCTCTCTCTCTCTGTCTCTCTCTCTCTGTGTCTCTCTCTCTTACCCTACACATGTAAATTAATTCTTGTACTTGTCGTAATGAAGAAATTACCATATGCACATAGAAAAAATTCCTAGAAATTAATGTTGAACAGTTCTGCAACTATAGTATGGAACAATGTGCTGATTATTCTGAATTCATTGTACACTGGACAGAACTCCTGTCTTTCAGGAATTTTCCACCCCAAAATCATGCTGCCTCCCATACCGCCTACCCCATAAAAAATTTTTCTAATGTTTCAACAGCATTGCTAAGGACAATCATCCATGCTCTGCTATCCAACTCTGCCTTAGTAATATGAGACTTCTAAGTTGGGCAAACAGCTTGGTGATACAGTGTTCATTTCCCAGACTGCAATGACTGGGGCCAAGCACTAGAGAAATATAATTTCTAATTTATACATTCTGGGACACAAACTGAGAGAGACTTCCTGGATGGTACTAAGGCCAGAGACTTTTATACAGTTTATCCATGACTTGGAAAATGAAAAGGTGATCCTGTTTATTCATTTTAAGAAAGAAATCCTAGAAACAGATTTTGCTTCTCCATTGGAAAATTTGATTCAAATTCAAGGAAATCTAACTGAGTTGGAAAAGCATTCAGGAAAAAGGCTGAATGATCCCAAGAGACATACTTTGAATGGTATAATTTAAATGGTTAAATTAAATTATCTAAATATAAAGAAGACAGATATTGTTCATGTTTGTGAAGAAATTTAAGTCTAGTGCTCAGACTGAAGCTGCAACTTGAGCAAAAGACAACAATATTTCAATCTAGCTTTTTGTATTCTCCTAAAACAATGCTAAAAGAGCTCAGGTTGTGTAGTGGTTAAGACATTTGACTGCTAACCAAAAGATTGGTGAATCGAACCCACTAGCTTCTTCATGGAAGAAAGATAAGGCAATCTGCTTCCATAAAGATTTATAGCCTTGCAAACCCAATGGCGGCCAATATGAGTGGGAATCAACTCAACACATTGAATTTGGTTTAGCTTTGGAAAGCAATCTTAAAGGAGCACTAGTGGTCCAGTGTTTAAAGCACTTAGCTTCTAACCATAAGGTAGTGGTTAAAACCCACCAGCCACTCCTTGAGAGAAAGATGAGACAGTCTGCTTCATTAAAGATTTAGAGCCTTGTGAGCCCTGTGAGACAGTTCTATTGTATTCTATAGGATCACTGTGAGTCAGAATCAATCTAACGGGTTTTGGTAAAATGATCTTGAAGTTGTTTGAACTTGGACATATACAAAGTACTACCATCAAATTCATCCACAATTTCATCCTTGAAATTAATAGAATGAATTTAAAATGGTTATATATATATATATATATATATATATATACACACACACACACACACGTACATACATACACACATATATATAGTATATGTTTGTGTATATATATATGTGTGTATATATATATGTATATATAATCAGTATAGCATGTAGAAATGTTGAACACAACTGTAGTGATATATCAGACTATTGGCAATGTAAAAGAAGAAATTAATAAAGAGATTAGAAGAAGAATTCATGATTTTGAATTATAATATTGGCAAAGAATACCAAAAACACCATGGACTACCAGAAGAATGAACAAATCTGTCTTGGAAGAAGTACAGCAAGAATGCTCCTTAGAAGCAAGAATAGCCAGACCTCATCTCACCTACCTTGGTTGTGTTGTCAAAAGGGACCAGTCCCTGGAGAAGGATAGCATGCTTAGTGAAGTAGAGAGTCAACAAAAAAGAGAAGTTCTTCAATGAAATGGATTAATACCATGGCTGTGACAATGGGCTCAAGTATAGCAAAGATAGATGAGGATGACCCAGGACCAGGCAGTGATTCATTCTGTTGTACATAGGATAACTATGAGATGGAGTGGACTCAATGGCACCTAGCAACAGCTAGAAGAGAGGAAAGATAACTTAGATCAGAATGAAGAAGTGACATATGTTATAGAAAAAGAAAAGGTGACTATAGAAAAGAATTCTTAATGGGAATTAAAATTGTTAAAAATGAAAAACAAGATCATTGAGGAGTAACACTGTAAAATACATCTAAGATTATCTTGAAACTATGAATAGAAGAAATAAGTTTCTAAAATGAAGTTTGGCCCTAAGAAAGTGATTTGTGACCATCGACTTATGATCTTAGGGCACTCTGGTGGTATAGTGCCTAAGTCATTTGACTGCCAACCAGAAGGCTGGCAATTCAAACCCACCAGCCACTCCTCAGAAGGAAAGTTTGACAACCTACTTCCATAGTGACACCAACTCGGTGTCCGTAGTGACACCAACTCGGAAACCCAAGGAGGGGTCACTATGAGTCCGATCCGACTCAACGGCAGTGAGTTGGTTTTTGATGGTACTTATAATCTTGAGGAGCTATGGTGGTGCAGTCCCTAAGGCAATTGACTGCTAACCAGAAGGTTGGAGGTTCAAATCCACCAGCCACTTTGCACAAGAAAGATGGGGCAATCTACTTCTGTAAAGATTTTTTGCCTTGGAAACCCAATGGGGGTCACTATGAGTCAGAATCCACTCGATGACAGCAGGTTTGGTTTTGATTTTGGTACTTATAGTCTTGATGCAGTGACTCTTGCTTCCCAGCTATAAAAATAACACAACCTGTCCACTTACCTTTACATGTAGCCTGAAAGCTCTCGTTAAGACACTTCTACTTCTTAGTCTCTCCTCTAAGGTTGTTTTTAGCAAGTAGAAACCAAACTAAAGGAGAAAGAGAAATTGGATGAAGGTTTTGGTGAATGTACAGTTCTCCTGGAGGTAAGAGTAGAGGTATGTATAGGGTTGTTGTTGTTAAGTGCCATCAAGTTGTCTCAAACTCATAGTGACCTTATGTACAAAAGAACAAAACACTGCCTGATCCTGTGCCAGCTTCAGGATCCCTACTATACCTGAGCCCATTGCTGCAGTCACTGTATCAATCCATCTTGTTAAGGGTCATCCCCTTTTGTGTTGACCTCCACTTTACCAAACATGACATTCTTCTCCAGAGAGTGGTCCCTTCTAATAACATGACTCAAAGTAGGTGAGAGGACGTCTGGCCATTCTCACCTCCAAGGAGCACTCAGGCTGCTCTTCTTCCAGGACAGATTTGTTAGTTCTTTCAGCAGTCCCCTGTACTTTCAGCATTCTTCACCACCACCACAACTCTAAAGTATCAACTCTTGTTCAGTCTTCCTTATTCATTGTCCAGCTCTCACATGCACATGAGGTGAGTGAAAATACAATGGCATTTGTATTGAGTTAGGTGCATTTTAGTTTTCAAGGAGATATCTTTGCTCTTCATCACTTGAAAGAGGTCTTTTGCAACATTTGCCCAGTGCAATATGTCTTTTGTCTTGACTGCTGCTTCCATTGGTGTTGATTGTAGAACCAAGTAATATGAAATCTTTGACAACTTCACTCTTCTCTCCATTTATCATGATGCTGCTTACTGCTTGTTTGAGGATTTTTGTTTTCTTTATAATGAGGTGTAATCCATACTGCAGACTATAGTCGTAATATTCATCAGTAAGTAGTTCAAGTCATCTGCACTTTCAGCAAGCCAAATTTTGTCATCTGTGTATCTCAGGTTATTAATGAGCCTTCCTCCAATCCTGATATCATGTCCTTCTTCATACAGTCCAGGTTCTTGGAATTTCTGCTGTGTTGGATTGGGTTCTCTAGAGAAACACAAAAACCAGCAAAGTGTATATATATATATTTATAGAGAGAGAGAGAGAGAGAGA